>NC_041390.1:54707889-54708420 GCF_002162155.2 Triticum dicoccoides | reverse complement strand
AAATGAATGCAACTAAAAATCCAAAAAAAACAAATTTGATTATATTTTCAAATAACAAATTTGATGATATTTTCAAATAATAAATTTGATGATATTTTTCATATTCATAAATATTTTCAATTAACAAATTTGATGATATTTAAAAAAAAAGTTATTACTGTTTTTATAAAAAAATTATTACTATTTCATATTCATATTCATTTTCTTAAAAATTATTCGATGCAACAAATAATAATAATAATTACTTATGGCGCACCTCTGGCTGGTGCGCCATTGCTATATATAAAAAAAGATTACTAATGGCGAACCTCCTGCTGGTGCGCCATTCCTATATAAAAAAAGATTACTAATGGCACACCGACGGGGGGCGCCATTAGTAAGCTTCCCCCCTAGCTAATTCCTCCATCTCCCTCGCCAGATACCCTTCGTCCCTCTCTCCCTTGCCAGATCCACCCGCGCGCTGCCCCGACCCACGACGCTGCCGCCCCGACCCCCGCCGGACTCCACCCCCGCCGCCCCCGCGCCGCCGCG
>NC_041390.1:54671302-54707638 GCF_002162155.2 Triticum dicoccoides | reverse complement strand
CCTCGCATCCGGCCTCCCTCGCGCTCTGCGGCTTCCTCCTCTTCCTCAACATCTTAGCCTTCCTCCTCGCCGTCGGCGCCAAGCAGCGACGCAGCACCGTACGCCCCCCGACCCTCCCACCCCTCCTCCTTCCCTTGCCCGCCGCATGCGCCGGGGCTAACGGCCCCTTCTCTGTCACGCAGGGCTAGGTGGTGCCGGATCAGTATGACGAGCACTCCTACTGCCTCTACGACACCGATGCCTCCACCGTCTACGACATCTGTGCCTTCTTCGTGCTCCTCCTCGCGCAGCTGCTGGTCTCCGGCGTCACCCGCTGCCTCTGCTTCGCCGTCTCCTGGTGCACCTCTCTCAAACCCTAGATCGATCTCGTTCAATCTAAAGAGCACATTTGATCTGTCCAGTCTGATTTAGTACTAGGTTTTGTTCCTACGCTTCTCTGCATCATCAGTTCATTAGTAAATTCAGTACTAGGTTTTAATTGTCACCTGGAAACAAAATTCATTAGTAATGTATGGATGTTTTGTTAGTACTGGGTGATTGAATTTCTCTAGAGATGATTCATGACATCTTCAATGACAATGGCCATGTATCATTAGAATATGAAAGTGAGAGTTGCCACAGGAACCATAACAAATATGCTAAAAAAGCTCCCCAAAATGTTCTTTTCTCTGAATAACTTGATAATGATTATCGCTAACAACTATAATCTCTGGTGGTATTTGATACAGTTGGTCCATCATACAACACTAGGACAACATATTTTTTTGAAGCAGACAAATCTCTGGTGGTATTTTTTTGAAGCAGACAACATACCTTGGGCTACAAAAAAGAAAAGAGAGATGTGCTCTGACCATTGGTGCAGTGTCATGAATCATCTCTAGAGAAATTCATGGCTAAAAACAGGGCATAATCATAGGCTAGTATCATTAGCTAGCTGGCTGGGTGGCCAGTTTAATTTGGGAGGCCCATTGATTGTGTGTCAATGGAGCCAGGGAGCCAGCCATCTCTGCATCATCAGCAGCACTTTTTCCTGCCCTGCTTCCACATTTCAGTACTAGGTTTTGGAGGCACATGTTATAATGGTGGTCAGATTGCAATTGATAGCTGAAGCTCCTACCTGTATGTATGTGTTCTTGCCTTCTTAATAGAATGGTGTCATCATCAGAACAAAAGCTGCTGCAAATGCATACCTTTTTTTACAAGTGCATCTGCACCTTCTGATCCATTCAGAGTTATCATAAATATATTTCCAAGGTTTTTTTTCATTTCACTGTATAGTCTTTGCTTCTGGACTCAATGCACATGCTCCATGAAAGTAAATTACCATGGTCCAAATGTAGCAGAAGTTTCAAGTAGTGTTTTGTTTATGTGTTTGAATAGGCAGCAAACTTTCTATTCTTTCTGTGTTTGTACAGACTTGCTAAACTATTGATGATTTTTTGTTGGGTGACCTATTAGATCTGGAATTGAATCTCACATAAGTTGAGCTGATTTTTGTCCATATGAAAGCAGAGGACCATATGGTCTATGGCCTTTTCATCCATATGAAAGTAGAGCCACATTGTGGTGCTAGTTTGCTGGGTTTTGTCTCCGACCTTCGTGTCGTGATGATTTTGCAGGTACCCCGAGAGGCCCTTGAGTTTGCCGGAATGTCGATTAACTTCCGTTCCGACAAATTTGGGTACTCCATATGTCCTATTTTCAGCAAAGGTCATGCTGAAATTTTCCATGAATTTTAGCATGACTTTGCTAAAAATCGGACATATGGGGTACTCGCTACTAATGCATGGGCCGAGCTATCTTAGTACTTAATTAAGTAGGATCAACTGCCCCTTTATTCTTGCTGCATTAAACCATACGTGGCAATAGAGCCAAGTGATTAGGCCCAACTTAGAGTCGACAAACCCTAAATGATGATACCTTGGCTTTTAGGGTGCCTCGGTGTCAATCAGAACCTAAATGATGTACGCTTAGGCTTTTAGGGTGCCTCAGCGTCGACAAACCCTAAATGATAAAAGCTTAGCTTTTAGGAAGCCTCGGTGTCGACAAACCCTAAATGATGAGACCATGATCTTGTTCCTTGACAATAACCAACTTTTTGACCAAACTTTTTTCCTATTTACAGTGAAACATGGCCCACAACGATGAGGCCGGTGGTTCGGGCGGCAAGCAATTCTGGGAGCTGTCCCAGGAGTTGGAGGAAGAACCTCACTGCCATGAGGATGCCGCGGAAGACACCGATCCTGACTACACAACCCCTAGTGGCGTCGGGGATGACACCACTGATGATGGCGCCGTGGATGCCACCACTGATGATGGCGGTGCACGCACAGATGGCAGCCAACCGAAGAGGCAACGGAAGGACCGGCGCCCGAGCGTGCTCGGCACCGTGAGGGAGGAATTTACTGAAGTGAACTCCAACGGGCATCCGACGGCGCCCAAAGAAGTAGTCAAGGGGTACTCGGTTCAGCTCGGGTGCATTCTCCGGAGCACCGTCTCAATCAACACCGAGAACCTAAGGCATAAGGACCGAGGGAATTTGCACAACCTCCTCTTCATGAAGCTACACGAATGATACAAGTTCCCCGCTGACTTTGCAAACACACGCCTCTCAGGAAATAAAGTGAACAATGCCGCCCTCACGAGGATGAGCACGTCCCTGTCTACTTGGAGAAGCACGGTGAAGGCAATGATTGAAAAAGGTGCTATTTATGAGAAGATGAAGGTGAAATATCCTTTGATGAGCGAAGATGACTACAAGGAGTTCAAGATCAAGTGCGAGAGCAGTGCAACCTCCGAATCAAGTCAATGGGGGGAAGAAATGCGGAAGTTGAACTTAGGGGTCCACCAACTTGGTCCCGACGGTTACAGAGTGGCGGAGCCTATATGGGACAAGGACGATGCGGAGCGTGCCGAGCAAGGCCTACCGCCCCTCTTCGAGAAATACCGTGACAAGCAGACCAGGAACTTTCTCAGGGCCCGGTACAAGGAGGACCCGGTAACAAAGGAGCTTACCACGAATCCGAAGACCAGGGCGCTTGAGCTTGTTCTGGTAAGGAATACACCCCCGCGTAATTAGCTCCATATGGTTGCATTCTAATTAATCCCCAATATTTCTAAATGGTTCACGTTCCTTCCGCATGACAATGAAAGCAGTAGCGTGGGGTCGTCTCAGAGCTCCCCTTTTGACACCCCTTTAAATAGGGCATTGAACATAATGAAAAAAAGGATAAGCTCAGTAAGCCGACATCAGCTGGTCGTGTGGTCGGCAAAGGCTTGTCCACAAAATGGTTGTCATACTATACCGCTGGTGGGCAAAAGGAGAAAAAGACCAGCTCGGAAAGCCAGTCGTGCAAGGTTGAAGCACTCAAGGCACAAGTGGCGCAGATTCCGGAGATTGTCCAAGATCAAGTGCAACAACAACTGGGAACGACGCTCAACGCCATGGTGCCTACGTTGATTCATGGGCTGACGACGTGGATTGCGGGCGGCCAACAGGGGCCTCCCCCAGTTCCCAGCTTCACGGCCAGCAACTCGCACAACGTGCAGGTGGCGCCATTGGTGTCTCCGACGGAGGCGGTATTCATGTCTCCGGCGCCGGCATGGGCGTTGGAGCTTAATGCACCCGGGTGTACGTCGGCCGGCAGCTCGCCAGCAAGCGGCCCCTCCGTCAGTTGCACGCCCGCCATTGGCGGTGCCTCGACATTAGCCGAGCTCGACGGCATCACGGTAACTAAGCCTCTGGGCCGATGACTTCATCTCCTTGCCTTTGACTGGGCATCCCTGACGCCCTACATGTTTTCGCAGGGCGCCGTCGATATTCCTTGCACTCTCCTGCACTTCGTGGGCGGCGAGTTGGTCGATGTCACCAAGGGGAGAATCGTTCAACCGGGCAACCCCATGTTCCACGGTAATCCGATGCCACCCATAGTGTATAGGGTTGAAGTGGTTCGGGTACTGCCAGGCTGCGACGAGCTGTTACCTCCGATTCGACCCGCTGGGGCCGACGAAGAATATGAGATGACCTTCAGCGCCTGCGTAAGCTAGCCCCTGCTTTGGCCGAAGAGCCAAATTTGTTTGAGGGCGGGGGACACCACCCCACAGACAAGACCGCCAGTCGTGCCGGCGCCAAGCCATGGCAAGAACGCCGCGACGCTACCGGACATGCCGGACGATGATGACAACGACGACGGTAGTTTTACAAATGTCGATAAGTACTTTGCCGAACATGGGTATGGTGACGAGTTCTGCGGGCCTCCTTCTCAAGAACCCAACCAAGACGACCGCGATCTAGCTGGTACGGCGGAGAAACCCAGTTGCAACAGGCGTCGTCTGGCGTTCAGTTCTCAGGAGACGCCTCCAGCTGTCGCCTTCACCGAGCCTCGGATAGCTGAGGTGCAAAATATTATCAGCCCCAACACGCTCAAGAAGGTGGTCTATGAGCAAAACTCGGTCCCATTACAGCAGATCAAGAAGAAGGGACGGAAACGAAAGGCTAAAAAGGGCGCTGGTGCGAGCCAGCCGGCACCGAGTACGATCCGTGCTCAAGACGGGCCACCTTCACCTAAGGATATCTCGAGGAGGGTGCATGTGGCGGGTAGGGCGATGCTACCGACAAATATGCTCAATGCTGCAACTGGTGCTATGCCGAGTCTGCATGACAGTGTTCTTTCTTTGGAGAAGCGGCGTCTCAAAGAGAATGATGTGGCATACCCGGTTTTCGTGGCCATGGTGCCAGAGGGCAAGGGCTTTGTGGATGGCGCCGTCGGGGGTATGTTCGTCCTGCGGTTTGATGACATATTTGCTATGTTTAACCTTCATCCGCTGCACTACACCTTCGTTCGGCTGTTTTCGCTGAGTATGGAGATGCGGATCATTAGAGACAAGACCCCGGACATCGTGATAGTCGACCCCTTCTACATGCATGCCAAGCTCTTGGGCAGCGCTGGGGACCGCCAAGTCATGAGTTCACACCTCGAAGGCGTCATTCTGGCAAACCCAGATAAGGATAACTTCCTCGTGTCTTACTTTCCCAAGTAAGTCATCCCTTAAGCGCCCCGTAACATATGAAGTCTTAGATTTTGATCATTTTTTTAACATTCCGTCTTCTGTGCAGCGACACACATTGCACACTCATCCTCTTAAGCTTGAAATATTCCATGGCCACGTATTTCGACCAGAACCGTGACTCCAAGATAGACTACACAAAGATCAAGAAAGTTCTTGATGATGTTCTCCCTAGCTACGCCAAATCTAGAGGCACCTTCACCAGGCCAGTTCGTAGGTACGGCAGGCACGTGTTCGCCCACAATACTAAGTTCTGCTGCGTCAAGCAGCCGCATGGCGTTCAGAAGGATGCCAACTACGCCCTCCATCACACGCGGGCGATCGTACGGGACCATCATCACCTTCTGCTACCAGATAATCTCAAAGATTGGGCCGCGAGCTTGTCGGCAATCCAGGACGCGGACATCAGACAAGAATTCTTTTGCATCCAGTCGGAGTTTGCGGAAATCATCCATCAAGATGTCCTTCATACCTCGGGGCAGTTCTACCTCAGATATCAACCATCCAACAGTGAGATAGACACAACGCTACAAATGCAGGCTGACAACGCCCGCAATTTCATGACCATCACGACAGACGGCGGCTTCATCCACGCTCCGGTCCCATAAGTCGAGTCGAAAGTAGTGATGCTATGTGTAGTTCTGAAACATTGATTGGCTCATGTTGTAATTAAACTTTAATGAATTGTATGTCTCTTTGGTTTGGACAGTCATTCAACTTAGATGTAATCGATGCTATTTATTAGTAGGACCATGAATCATGCTATTAATGTCTTGCTTTTCTCTTCTGATCCTTTTGTTGCATACTTATATATTGCTCATGTAGTGTCTGTTGTTTGGCTTGTGCATAGAGATGCCGTCGTATGTCATGTACAAGGGTAAGGTTCCCGGAGTCTACGACAACTGGGAGGACTGTCGGAGACAGGTTCGCCGTTTCAGCGGTAACAGTTACAAAGGGTACACCACTAGGGCGGAGGCGGAATCTAGATACGCCCGCTATCTAGCGGGAGAGAGGAGGGAGCGTTGGAGGAATCGGATGAAGACCAGTTTCATCGCGATGATGCTCATCATGATGACCGCAGCTCTCTTCTATGTGATGGTAGTTTAGATGATCGATATCGACTTGTAATGTGAAGACAAACTCGCTACTCGCGGTCTCGAGACTTGTAATGTTCTATCTTTGTTCGGTCTTTTGAATTAGGAGACTAAAATGATGAATTGTATTCGGAGACTAATCTTCTATTGTATTCGATGAATCTGTTGTTGATGTGTGGCGCTGTCTATATTCTGTCCAATGATATATTTTGTAACCTGTGCAAAAATCAGAAAAGTAAAAAAACCTAATATTCATACTAATGGCGCATCATCTCAAAGTGTACCATTAGTATGCCAAAGGATACTAATGGCGCATCACTACATAGTGCGCCATTAGTATGCCAAAGGATACTAATGGCACATCACCCCATAGTGCGTCATTAGTATGCCAAAGCACATGGATAAATATGGCCCCCTGGGAGGCATACTAGTGGTGCATTTTGGTCTATACTAATGGCGCACGGCATGGTGTGCCATTAGTATACCAGATACTAATGGCGCACCAGTGGTGCGCCATTAGTATATAATACTAGTGGCGCACCAGTAGTAAGCCATTAGTAGGCAAAACTGGTGCGCCACTAGTAGGCCTTTTCCTATTAGTGCTGGATCTGAGACATGCTCCCAGCTACTGGTTTGCGGATCCCTGTCATGGCCCTCTCGGTGAGCTCTGTTTCTGTCAACCAAGCCCTGAACGAGAATAGATCTCACATCAAAGCCTGGCTCTCTGGGGTCGACTGGAATCCCTCGCCCAACACTGTGAGGGCGCATGTCCTCATGTTGTCGAGGCACGTACGACCCACTCCTTGGGGGAGGCATGGGCACTCGACGACGATCATCGCGATCGACTCGGTGATCATACTGCTCATGGTTTCTGTACTGATCTCGTCGATCTCCATGTCCCTCACGCCTCGGGGGTGATCTTGGGCTGTGGGCTGACTGAACTGTGTCTGCAACCACGGATATGCTATGGATCCTATTCCGCGACTGAGATACGGCTGTATTCTGTTCTCCCGCTGCCCAGAGCAAAGCTCGGATCTGCACCAGACCTCGGCCAGCTTCTGACTGGGAAGGTTGGATTGACTCCGCTATCCGGGCAGCAGCTGCTAGATTCTGGATTGGGGTTCGGTATACCTGAGTCGGAGGTGGAAAAAGTTGGCGACGACTGGATTCGGGAGCATGTTGCCGAGCGCGATCGTCGAGTGCGCGCTGGTGGTTCTCCAGTTGAGTGCGCTCAGCCAAGTTGGCCAAGCGCGCCTGCTCCAAGGTCTGGGCCTCAGGGGTATCTCCAACTATAGGAGTATGCAGTGCACCCATGTTCCGACAGCGAAGTTCCTCCCTCTGATGCGAAGAGAGGGGTTCGGGGCCGTACTCTTCATGAACGCGCGACGGATCGCCGTCCCCATCACCTCTGTCTTCACGCGTGAAGCCGGGAGGACCACGTGGTCCATTGACCATCAAAACTTCTGCCGCTGGGTTGCTGCTGTCGCACTCGGATGCACTCTCTATGGAGCCAGTCGATAGATCGAACAAGCCGTAGAGAGTTTCGTCGGGCTCGATTGCCGCGACTTGAGGGGTGGCCGACTGGCGGGCCACCGCATGCCTCACCCACCGTTGAAGCCTCGACCGACCGGAACGTTTGCTCCAGCGGGCCGCAGGGAGGGGGAAAGCTACTGGAGCCGACTGATACTGGGTCGACGGCTGCCGCAGGAGGACGCCACGGACGCACGCGCGAAAGTGCATCTCCCCGCGGACGGGGAGCGCGTCGACGTCGAGTGGAGCCTCCTGAAGCCAAGCGGAGTCGTCGGCGATAAACACGAGCGCGCCGAGACGGATCTCGCGGCCCTCAGCCAAACCTCCGCCTGAAACCATGATGAAGGGGATCGGAAAAATTGCAACTTCTCCAAAAAGTCGCTAAGAAACCTGCCCCACGGTGGGCGCCAACTGTCGTGGTTCTAAGCCTGACAGTAGAATATGGGGGTAGGAATGTAGAGGCAAGATCCTAGCTGTGGAGGAGTTGTACACGCGAGTTTTACGAGTTCAGGCCCTTCTCGGAGGAAGTAACAGCCCTACGTCTCGGAGCCCGGAGGCGGTCGACTGGATATATGCGTGTGAATTACAAAGGGCGTGAACCCTTGTCCCAGAGGAGAGGGGTGGCTTATATAGAGTGCGCCAGGACCCCAGCTCCCCTCCGTTACACAGAGTTCAATGCTCATAAAGGAGGAGCGTTACTGGTAACGTCCGGAGTAAAGTGCTATAAATGATTATTAAAGCTATGACTTAAATCCCGACCGTTGCGGAGTGAGTGGCTTCACATCTTCTGGTGGTCGAATGGTTGTTCACATGGTCGAGTGTCTTCAAGGCAGTCGAGTGGAACATAGTTTCATGGTCAAGTGGATGATGATCTCTCTTCGACTGCTTCTGGTTCTTTTAGAGATGTCCTTCGGGAGGGTATCTTGGATAGATCCATGACCCTACCCTAGGTACATAGCTTCGTCACCGCCGCCCGTCCTCCTCCGCTCGTAAGCCCCCCTCCTCTTCCGCCCGTCCTCCTCCGCCCGTAAGCCCCCCTCCTCCTCCGCCCGTCCTCCTCCGCCCGTAAGCCCCTCCCCCTGACTGACTCGACTCCCCTGGCCTCCGCGCGCAGTTCACCGTCCCGGATCTCCGACTGCATTGCCTCCCGCGGCGGCAACATCCACACCGTCGACGTCTTCGTCCCCGACGACGCCCCCATCTTCTATGCCCGCAGGTACCCCATCCAACTCACCCCCGCCTCCATTTCCCACCTCTCCCTCTCTGCTCCTCCCTCCTTGCCCTCTCCCTCTCTGCTCGATCCCCTCTCTTCTCTGTCTCCACCTTATGTTCTTGCCTCTGAGGTGTTTGATTGAATGTCAATTCAAACAATTGATGCAGCCGCGTCCACCGGAGCACCACGACCGTCTCTGCGACCTCGTCTCTGCTCCGCCGCCGTCTACGACCTCGTCTGCGACCACGTCCATCGAGGTGAGTTCTAGTCTGAAACTCTCAATGCTCAAGTCTGGAAGCATCATGGATTCATTCTTCTTCAGACCTTGTTTGTTTCTTTCTACTTGAATGAATGGAGTACAATACAAGTTCAGGAACAAGGGACATTTTTTGCAATTGTGAACTCTCAATGCTCAAGTCTGGAAGTGTTTACAAATTCAAAGAGTTCATATGACTACTGGTCAAATACTCTAGTGTATTTACTGTAAATCTAGTCTGAAACTAGTAGAGCTCTTGGTGATTTGCAAATTCAGTTTAAATAAAAATTTGGTACATGACTACTGATCATGTATGAAAGATGTTGCTACTGGATGAGCACAAGAACTACTCAATAGATTTTGATGTACTCCTGATCATGTATGCAAGATGTTGCCACTGGATGCATGGATGCATGACTGGGACATGACTACTCAGTAGATTATGACACCTGATAATCACAGTAAACTGTTAACAAATTACAGTTTACTGTCCATTTTAGCCTAGCATTCAGTTATCTTTTCACCCTTTTTTCTGTCCATTCAGTTATATTTTCAGTAGGAAAATCTGTGTAAAAAATTACAGTTATATTTTCTGTCCATTGATTTGTTAGAATAAGTCTTGTTGCCAGTCTTGAACCAACAGATAATCTTAATTGAAATTTGACCATGTCTTGTTGCCAGTCCTAATGAAAAAGCAACTGAATTTCCAACAACCTACTAGGTAGAACAATCCATTTATATCGTGAATACATGAAGGGAAGGACATGATTGTTACATGATTGCCATTATACTCCTTGCTGCTAGTTGCCAGTACTGTAGCTTCTAGCTTAACTTGTTTGCTACATCTCAGCATTATTTCTCAGTGCTACAAATGTGTTTAACTTGTAGCTTCTAGCTTAAGTGAGTAGCCAGTACTGTAGTGAGTAGCTTAACTTGTTTAAGTACTGCCAGTTAGTAGTACTGCTAGTGAGTAGATGAACTCCATTTAACTAGCTTAATCGAGTTTCAATTGTGTAGTGAAGTTCTTATATTTTGTATGATGCGGTTCACGCTTAAACTGTCCTACTATGTAGTCTGTTGTATCATCTATGTACTATGTATGCTGCGGCATGTGGTGTGGTCGATGCTGAGATGTCAACTCTATGTACTATGTATGTTGTGGCATGTGGTGTGGTCCGAGTGATCAGGTTTCAAATGATTCTACTGTAATATTGTGGGGTTCTACTCCTGGAACACTTCGGGAATTTTACTTCATAACTGGAGTATTTTGATGATATTGGGGGGTTTTGTCTCCGACCATCGTGTCGTGATGATATTATGGGGTGTTGTGGGGTTGCAGCTGGGCAGGGTGGGGTAATGATTTTGCAGGTACCCCGAGAGACCCTTGAGTTTTCCGGAATGTCGATTAACTTCCGCTCCGGCAAATTCGGGTACTCCATATGTCCTATTTTCAGCAAAGGTCATGCTGAAATTTTCCGTGAATTTTAGCATGACTTTGCTAAAAATAGGAGATATGTGGTACTTGCGACTAATGCACGGGCCGGGGTATCTTAGTACTAAATTAAGTAGGATCAACTGCCCCTTTATTCTTGCTGCATTAAACACATATGCTGAATTCATGTGTGGACAGACGAAAAAGCAACTACCATAGGTGGCAATAGAGCCAAGTGATTAGGCCCAACTTAGAATTCTCCTTCCCTTTTCTTGATAGTGTATATTATTAGAAGATACCCATATATATATCAGTCAACCTAGGATGCCTCGGCATCGATAAACCCTAAATGATGAAAACTTAACTTAGCATTTAGGATGCCTTGGTGTTGACAAACCATAAATTATAAAACCTTGGCGTTTAGGGTGCCTCGGTGTCGATAAAAACCTAAATGATGAAAGCTTAGGCTTTTAGGGTGCCTCGGCGTCGACAAACCCTAAATGATAAAAGCTTAGCTTTTAGGATGGCTCGGTGTCGACAAACCCTAAATGATGAGACCATGATCTTGTTCCTTGACAATAACCAACTTTTTGACCAAACTTTTTTCCTATTTAGAGTGAAACATGTCCCACAACGATGAGGCCGGCGGTCTGGGAGCTGCCCCAGGAGATGGAGGAAGAACCTCACCACTATGAGGACGCCGCGGAAGACACTGATCCTGACTACACAACCCCTAGTGGCGTCGGGGATGACACCACTGATGGTGCCGCCGAGGATGCCACCACTGATGATGGCAGTGCATGCACAGATGGGAGCCAACCGAAGAGGCAACGGAAGGACAGGCGCCCGATCGTGCTCGGCACCGTCAAGGAGGAATTTACTGAAGTGAACTCCAACGGGTATCCAACGACGCCCAAAGAATTAGTCAAGGGGTACTCGGTTCAGCTCGGGTGCATTCTCCGGAGCACCGTCTCGATCAACACCGAGAACCTAAGGCATAAGGACCGAGGGAATTTGCGCAGCCTCCTCTTCATGAAGCTGCACGAACGATACATGTTCCCCGCTGACTTTGCAAACACACGCCTCTCAGGGAATAAAGTGAACAGTGCCGCCCTCACGAGGATGAGCACGGCCCTGTCTACTTGGAGAAGCGCGGTGAAGAGAATGATTGACAAAGGTGATAGTTATGAGAAGATCAAGGCGAAAAATCCTTCGATCAGCGAAGATGACTACAAGGAATTCAAGATCAAGTGCGAGAGCAGCGCAACCTCCGAATCAAGTCAATAGGGGAAAGAAATGTGGGAGTTGAACTTAGTGGTCCACCAACTCGGTCCCGGCAGTTACAGAGTGGCGTAGCCTATATGGTACAAGGAGGACGCGGAGCGTGCCGAGCAAGGCCTACTGCCCCGCTTCGAGAAATACCGTGATAAGCATACCAGGAACTATGTCAGGGCCCGGTACAAGGAGGACCCGGTAACAAAGGAGCTTACCACGGATCCGAAGACCAAGGTGCTTGAGCGTGTTCTGGTAAGGAATACACCCCCGTGTAATTAGCTCCACGAATTCTTGGGGCCTCCTTCTAAAGAACCCAACCCTATAAAAGACGACCACGATCTAGCTGGTACCGCGGAGAAACCCAATTGCAACAGGCGTCGTCTAGCATTCAGTTCTCAGGAGACGCCTCCAGCTGCCGCTTCACCGAGCCTCAAATAGCTGAGGTGCGAAATATTATCAGCCCCAACACACTCAAGAAGGCGGTCTGTGAGTAGAACTCGGTCCCATTACAACAGAAGAAGATGGGACGGAAAAGAAAGAGTAACAAGGGTGCAAGCCAGCCGGCACCGAGTATGATCCGTGCTCAGGATGGTCCACCTTCACCTAAGGATATCTCGAGGAGGGCGCATGTGGCGGGTATGCCAATGCTACCGACTAATCTGCTCAATGCTGCAACCGGTGCTATGCGGAGTCTGCATGACAGTGTTCTTTCTTTGGAGAAGCAGCGTCTCTCCGAGAATGATGTGGCATACCCGGTTTTCGTGGCCAAGGTGCTAGAGGGCAAGGGCTTTGTGGATAACGCCGTCGGGGGTATGATCGTCCTGCGGTTTGATGACATCTTCGCTATGTTTAACCTTCATCCGCTGCACTACACCTTCGTTCGGCTATTTTCGTTGAGTATGGAGATGCGGATCATTAGAAATAAGACCCCGAACATCGTGATAGTCGACCCCTTCTACATGTGTGCCAAGATCTTTGGCAGCGCTGGGGACCGGCAAGTCGCGAGTTCTTACCTCGAAGGCGTCATTCTGGCAAACCCAGATAAGGATAACTTCCTCATGCCTTACTTTCCCGAGTAAGTTATCCCCTCACCGCCCCATAACATATGATTTCTTAGATTTCGATCGTTCTTTTTTCTAACATTCCGTGTTTTGTGCAGTGACACATGATACGTCTCCAACGTATCTATAAATTTTGATTGCTCCATGCTATATTATCGACTGTTTTGGATGTTTATGGTCTTTATTATACACTTTTATATCATTTTTGGGACTAACCTATTAACCCAGAGCCCAGTGCTAGTTTCTGTTTTTACCTTGTTTTAGTGTTTCGAAGAAAAGGAAAATCAAACGGAGTCCAATTTACCTGAAACTTCACGGAACTCATTTTTGGAAGGAAAGAAGCCTAGAAGACTTGAAGTGCGTGTAAGGGAAGCCTCGAGGAGGCCACGAGGTAGGGGGCGCGCCCACCCCCCTGGGCGCGCCCTCCACCCTCGTGGGCCCCTTGTGCCCCCCTGACGTACTTCTTTCGCCTATATATCTCCATATACCCTAAAAACATCGGGGAGCACAATAGATCAGGAGTTCCGCCGCCAGAAGCCTCCGGAGCCACCGAAAACCAATCTAGACCCATTCTAGCACCCTGCCGGAGGGGGAAATCCCTCTCCGGTGGCCATCTTCATCATCCCGGTGCTCTCCATGACGAGGAGGGAGTAGTTCTCCCTCGGGGCTGAGGGTATGTACTAGTAGCTATGTGTTTGATCTCTCTCTCTCTCTCATGTTCTTGAGGTGATATGATCTTGATGTATCGCGAGCTTTGCTATTATAGTTGGATCTTATGTTTCTCCTCCCCCTCTACTCTCTTGTAATGGATTGAGTTTTCCCTTTGAAGTTATCTTATCGGATTGAGTCTTTAAAGATTTGAGAACACTTGATGTATGTCTTGCCGTGCATATCTGTGGTGACAATGGGATATCATGTGATTCACTTGATGTATGTATTGGTGACCAACTTGCGGGTTCCTCCCATGAACCTATGCATAGAATTTGGCCCATGTTTTCGTCGTGATTCTCCGGTAGAACTTTGGGGCACTCTTTGAGGTTCTATGTGTTGGTTGAATAGATGAATCTGAGATTATGTGATGCATATCGTATAATCATACCCACGGATACTTGAGGTGACATTGGAGTATCTAGGTGACATTAGGGTTTTGGTTGATTTGTGTCTTAAGGTGTTATTCTAGTACGAACTCTAGGGCTGTTTGTGACACTTATAGGAATAGCCAAATGGATTGATTGGAGAGAATAACTTTGAGGCGGTTTCGTACGCTACCATAATCTCTTCGTTCGTTCTCCGCTATTAGTGACTTTGGAGTGACTCTTTGTTGCATGTTGAGGGATAGTTATGTGATCCAATTATATTATCATTGTTGAGGGAACTTGCACTAGCGAAAGTATGAACCCTAGGCCTTGTTTCAACGCATTGCAATACCGTTTGCGCTCACTTTTATCATTAGTTACCTTGCTGTTTTCATATTTTCAGATTACAAAAACCTTTAACTACCATCCATATACCACTTGTATCACCATCTCTTCGCCGAACTAGTGCACCTATACAATTTACCATTGTATTGGGTGTGTTGGGGACACAAGAGACTCTTTGTTATTTGGTTGCAGGGTTGCTTGAGAGAGACCATCTTCATCCTACGCCTCCTACGGATTGATCAACCTTAGGTCATCCACTTGAGGGAAATTTGCTACTGTCCTACAAACCTCTGCACTTGGAGGCCCAACAACATCTACAAGAAGAAGGTTGTGTAGTAGACATCAAGCTCTTTTCTGGCGCCATTGCCGGGGAGGTTAGCGCTTGAAGGTATATCTTTAGATCTTGCAATCGAGTCTTTTAGTTTCTTGTTTTATCACTAGTTTAGTTTATAAAAGAAAACTATAAAAATGGAATTGAGTTTGTCTCATACGCTTCACCTTTTTAATATTTTCATGAGTATGATGGAAGGGATAATTGTGCTCAAGTGCTAGAAAAAGAAATCTATAAAATGTTTGGCACTAAATATTTGAATGATGGGCATGATTGCAATGTTGTTTGTACGAATTCCTTGAATATCCATGATGCTAATGATATGCAAAGCCACAAGCTGGGGGAAGCTATGTTTGATGAAGATGATAGTTTTTGTCCCCCAAGTTTTGATGAGCAAATTTATTATGATGAAAGCATGCCTCCTATCTATGATGATTATTGTGATGACACGTATGCTTTAAAGAATAATGATAACCATGAAACTTGTCATCTTGATCTTAATTTTCAATCACATGATAGTTATTTTGTTGAGTTTGCTCCCACTATTATCCATGAGAAGAATTTTGCTTGTGTGGAGAGTAGTAGATTTTCTATGCTTGTAGATCGTGAAAAGAATGCTTTAGATGCTGGTTATATTGTTGAATTCATTCATGATGCTACTAAAAATTATTATGAGGGAGTAATATATGCTTGTAGGAATTGCAATAATATCAAGTTTCCTCTCCATGTGCTTAAAATTTTGAAGTTATGCTTGTTTTACCTTCCTATGCAAGTTGATTCTTGTTCCCATTAGTTGTTTCCTCACAAAATCCCTATGCATAGGAAGTGGGCTAGACTTAAATGTGCTAGTCATATTCTTCAAGATTCTCTCTTTATTTTACAATTATTATCTTTTATGTGAGCATCGTTGAAATCATCATGCCTAGCTAGGGGCGTTAAATGATAGCGCTTGTTGGGAGGCAACCCAAATTTATTTTTGTTACTTGCTTTTTGTTACTATTTAGTAATAAATAATTCATCTAGCCTATGTTTAGATGTGGTTTTATGCTTTTAATTAGTGTTTGTACCAAGTAGAACCTTTGAGAAGACTTTGGGAAAGTCTTGTTGATCTTGCTGTAAAAAAACAGAAACTTTAGCGCTCATGAGATTAGCTGCCATTTTTTATTGGAGAGTGCTATTTAGTTAATTCTTTGTGAAGATGATTAATAGATAAATTCCTCACGTCCAGCAATTTATTTTAGAACTTTATGAGTTCCAAAAGTATACGTTTTATCCAGATTATTACAGACTGTTCTGTTTTTGACAGATTCTGTTTTTCGTGTGTTGTTCGCTTATTTTAATGAATCTATGGTAAGTAAAAGAGTTTATAAACCATATAGAAGTTGGAATACAGTAGGTTTAACACCAATATAAATAAAGAATGAGTTCATTACAGTACCTTGAAGTGGTGATTTATTTTCTTATACTAACGGAGCTTACGAGTTTTCTGTTAAGTTTTGTGTTGTGAAGTTTTCAAGTTTTGGGTAAGGATTCGATGGACTATGGAATAAGGAGTGGCAAGAGCCTAAGCTTGGGGTGCCCAAGGCACCCCAAGGTAATATTAAAGGATAGCCAAGAGCCTAAGGCTGTTTGTGACACTTATAGGAATAGCCCAACGGATTGATTGGAAAGAATAACTTTGAGGTGGTGTCGTACCGTACCATAGTCTCTGCGTTTTTTCTCCACTATTAGTGACTTTGGAGTGACTCTTTGTTGCATGTTGAGGGATAGTTATGTGATCCAATTATGTTAGTATTGTTGAGGGAACGTGCACTAGCGAAAGTATGAACCCTAGGCCTTGTTTCAACGCATTGCAATACCGTTTACGCTCAATTTTATCATTCGTTACCTTGCTGTTTTTATATTTTCAGATTACAAAAACTATTATCTACCATCCATATACCACTTGTATCACCATCTCTTCGCCGAACTAGTGCACCTATACAATTTACCATTGTATTGGGTGTGTTGGGGACACAAGAGACTCTTTGTAATTTGGTTGCAGGGTTGCTTGAGAGAGACCATCTTCATCCTACGCCTCCTACGGATTGATAAACCTTAGGTCATCCACTTGAGGGAAATTTGCTACTGTCCTACAAACCTCTGCACTTGCAGGCCCAACAGCATCTACAAGAAGAAGGTTGTGTAGTAGACATCAACACACATTGCACACTCATCCTCTTCAGCCCGAAATATTCCATGGCCACATATTTCGACTCGGACCGTCAGTCGAAGAAAGTTCTTGATGATGTTCTTGATGATGTTCTCCCCGGCTACGCCAGATCTGGAGGCACCTTCACCAGGCCAGTTCGTAGGTATGGCAAGCACGTGTTCGCCAACAATACGAAGTTCCCCTGCGTCAAGCAGCCTCCTGGCGGTCATAAGGATGCCTACTACGCCCTCCATCACATGCGGGCGATCGTACGGGACCATAATCACCTTCTGCTACCAAATAATCTCAAAGATTGGCTGCAAGCTTGTCGGCAATCCAGGACACGGACATCAGACAAGAATTCTTTCGCATCTAGTCGGAGTTTGCGGAAATCATCCATCAAGATGTCCTTCGTACCTCGGGGCAGTTCTACCTCAGATATCAACCGTCCAATAGTGAGATAGACATAACGCTACAAATGCAGGCTGACAACGCCCGCGATTTCATGACCATCACGAGAGATGGCGGCTTCATCCATGCTCCGGTCCCTGAGTCGAGTCGAAAGTAGTGATGCTATGTGTAGTTCTGAAATATTGATTAGCTCATGTTGTAATTAAACTTTAATGAACTTGTATGTCTCTTTGGTTTGGACAGTCGTTCAACTTAGATGTAATCGATGTTATTGATTAGTAGGACCATGAATCGTGCTATTAATGTCTTTCTTTTGTCTTCCGATCCTTTTGTTGCGTACTTATATATTGCTTATGTATTGTTTGTGAATTGCTACTAACGTTTTTTTGGCTAGTGCATAGAAATGTTGTCGTATGTCGTGTACAAGGGTAAGGTTTCCGGAGTCTACGACGACTGGGAGGAGTGTCGGAGACAGGTTCACCGTTTCAGTGATAAGAGTTACAAAGGGTACACCACTAGGGCGGAGGCAGAATCTAGATACGCGCACTATCTAGCGGGAGAGAGGAGGGAGTGGAGGAGGAACCGGATGAAGACCAGTTTCATCGCAATGATGCTCATCGTGATGACCGCAGCTCTCTCCTATGTGATGGTAGTTTAGATGATCGATATCGACTTGTAATGTGAAGACAAACTCGCTACTCATGGTCTTGAGACTTGTAATGTTCTATCTTTGTTCGGTCTTTTGAATTCGGAGACTAATATGGTGAATTGTATTCGGAGACTAATCTTCTATTTATTCGATGAATCTGCTGTTGTTGTGTGGTGCTATCTATATTCTATCTAGTAATATATTTTGTAACATGTGCAAATATCAGAATAGAAAAAATCCCTAATATTCATACTAGTGGCGCACCACCAACTAGTGCACCATTAGTAAGCCAGAGCACACTAGTGGCGCATCATCAACTAGTGCGCCATTAGTAAGCCAGAGCACATAGGTAAATGTGGCCCCTGGGAGGCATACTAACGGCGCACCATGGGATATACTAATGGCGCACTGCGTGGTGCCCCATTAGTATACCAGATACTAATGGCGCACCCATGGTGCGCCATTAGTAAAAAATTCTAATGGTGTGATGCTAGTGGCGCACCTGTAGTGCGCCATTTGTAGGCAAAACAGGTGCGCCACTAGCAGGCCTTTTCCTAGTAGTGTAGTGACAACCATTAAGCATAGCAAATTCATAGCAATATCAATCTCAGAACATAATGGATAATAGGGATCAAATCCTAACAAAACTAACTCGATTACATGATAAATCTCATCCAACCCATCACCGTCCAGCAAGCCTATGATGGAATAACTCACGCACGGCGGTGGGCATCATGAAATTGGTGATGGAGGAAGGTTGATGATGACGATGGCGACGAATTCTCCTCTCCGGAGACCCGAACGGACTCCAGATCAGCCCTCCCGAGAGAGATTAGGGCTTGGCGGCGGCTCCGTATCATAAAACGCGATGAATCCTTCTCCCTGATTTTTTTCACCCCGAACGTGAATATATGGAGTTGGAGTTGAGGTTGGTGGAGCGTCAGGGGGCCCATGAGGCAGGGGGCGCGCCCAGGGGGGTAGGCGCACCCCCACCCTCGTGGACAGGGTGTGGGCCCCCTGACATTGATTCTTTCACCAGTATTTTTTATATATTCCAAAAATATTCTCCGTTGATTTTCAAGTCATTCCGAGGACTTTTATTTCTGCACAAAAATAACACCATGGCAATTCTGCTGAAAACAGCGTCAGTCTGGGTTAGTTACATTCAAATCATGCAAGTTAGAGTCCAAAACAAGGGCAAAAGTGTTTGGAAAAGTAGATACGATGGAGACATATCAGTGCGCCAGGTGAAGCGTTATGATCTGTTGCAAATTCTAGGTGGTGCGGCTATCGTTCGATCCAAATTCAACGAAATCGGGATCGTGCAGATCTCTTGCTAAATTCTTGTCGGCAGGAAATTAGCTTTCTCGTTTGATATTTTTATAAAGTATTTGCGAGTTTGTCAAGTTTTTTAAAAAATTGGATTTCCTAAATACTACTCTGATCCCTCCGTTCCAAATTGTAAGATGTTCTAACTTTTCTCTAAATCGGATATATAGACGTGTTTTAGTGTGTTTTTTCATCCGTTTCAGCCCATATGTAGTTCAATTGAGATATTCAATACGTCTTATAATTCATAACAGAGGTGTTTTAGTGTGTTTGTTCATCCGTTTCAACCCATATGTAGTTCAATTGAGATATTCAATAGGCTTATAATTCATAACAGAGGTGATATTTATGATGGTACATGCCACTGCGGAACTGAGATATTCGAGGTTGCCATTCAAACTTGACGAATTCGATCTCAGCTAGTAGCATTGGCGAAGATATTAGTTACATATGCCCGCATGCATGACGTCGCGAGTTATCATCGTCGGGCCCTTCCCATTGGTCCAAGGTGTACTAGTGCTAAGGGTGCCACATAGGCAAAAAAGTGATGTGGCAGAGCAAATAAAAAGGAGAGAGAGAGCATTATGGTGACCCTGGGAGGAAACGATGCTAAGCATGTGAACCTATGCAAAATGACTATTAACCAATGCATGAAGGTGTTTTGGTGTTAAAACATTAAATGAGGGAGGCTTAGCTACAAAATATAAGCACCAATGCATTAAGGAGAGTAATTGCTAAGCTTTTTAATGCATTTAGCATCCCACCTTAGCACGAATGCATTGAAAGAGGCCTTAGCTTTCACCCATTTCCTTGTCTATGGACCCGCCACTTCAACTGCCAACCGAATCGATGAAGACAAACTTTTGACTGTTCCTGCTGATGCGGGGCCCATCGTTCAAGGGAAGACACAAATATAATTTACTTTTCGCTCGATTCGCATGACGCGTGACTAGTGCATGCATGCACGTGCATTGAATTCCGACGACTGTCATGTTTCCCAGGACGCGTCGCTCGACATGTCGACTACGTTTATTTGTTGGCTCTCGGGGTGCACTAGAGGCACCTTCACCACACACCCTAGTTGGACCTATCTCCTCGCAATGCCCTAGTCGCCCTTAGGTTGCTCGCTACTTTTTCTCACCACTCGCAGTGTCCGCCATTCCACTGCGGATGTCTGGCCGCAACAGGCTACACCTGCATCACATCGCATCACACCGGAGCCATTTTTTATTTTCTCGCGGGAGGCTAGACTTAGAGCATCTCCAGCCGTTCGCCCCCCCCCCCCCAGGGGCTCGAAATATCAACTCCTGGGGGAAAACCAGTGCTAAAATCGGCATGGGGGCGATCGGCTTCCCAGCGGCCGCCCCCCAGGTCGCCCCCAGGCACCACTTTGGGCCCACTTTCGTTGCAAATTTGCCCAGTTTTCAGCCTAGTTTTGGCGGAAATTGGCCCGCGATCGGTGCAAATTGGCCCATATTCGTCGTGCTTTGATGCAAATTCAACAGAAACTATTTTTTCACATTGTTCATCACAGAAAATCAATAGAAATCAAATAGTTCAATACAAATTATATAGTTCAATAAATAGTTCAAGAATAAAAACTCATATTTGTTCACACACCGAGCTAGACATTGCCCTTGAGCCTCTAGATGTGCTCCACCTGATTTTGCTGCAGTTGTTGATGCACCGGTGGGTCTCGGATTGAAGGAAATATGCCCTAGAGGAAATATGTCCTAGATTTCTACAAAAACAAAAACCCTATAAGTTATCACTAATACATCTCGAATAGTATCATACATATAACATCACTAATATAACTAAAACCCTAGCGAACAACGGGTATCGACGACGAGGATGCGGCATAGGCATCGTCGACGTCGATGCGGGAATAATTGCTTAAACTAAAAAAACAACAAATGTGACATGTTCA
This sequence comes from Triticum dicoccoides, assembly GCF_002162155.2. Taxonomy (NCBI): domain Eukaryota; kingdom Viridiplantae; phylum Streptophyta; class Magnoliopsida; order Poales; family Poaceae; genus Triticum; species Triticum dicoccoides. The sequence continues at coordinate 54,686,448 of NC_041390.1, read as the reverse complement.
ACTAGTTCTATTAATTCAACTAGCTCTTACTAAAAAGATAAACTTACTATAAATAAAAATAAACTAGTTCAACTAGTTATATTAATTTTCTTACTAAAAATACATTAGTTCTGTTAATTCAACTAATTCTTACTAAAAATAAACTAGTTCAACTAGTTTTATCAATTTAATTACTAATTATTTTAAACACTTACTAAAAACAGTAAAAAAACCTATATTATACAATAGTAAAAAACTATAGTAAAAACAGAAAAAAAAGATGGAGGTTGGAGGGGAAGGGAGGAGGAAGGAGAGAGGAGGAGGGGGAGGAGGCCGGTGGGATCGGAGGAGGGAGAGAGCGGGGGGACAAGGGGGAGGGGGTGGCCGGAGGAGGAGTGAGGGGGCGGCCGGAGGAGGAGGGAGGGCGGTGGGAGGAGGGCGGCCGGAGGAGGAGGGATGAGGAGGGAGGAGAAGGGACGAAGTGAGTACCTCGATGGAGGAGCAGCATGGCGGTGGCGGCGAGCGACGGGTTCGGCGCGGGCGAGAGTGAGTGAGAGGGAGAGTGAGTGAGAGGGTCGGGCACGTGGTGAGGATAAGGTAAGTAAGTAGTACCGTGTTTTCGGGATATGCGCTACTGCTATGGAACGTAGCAGTAGCGGTGGTTGCAGATACGTGCTACTGCTGAGTGGGGCTAGCCATCTGCGCCCAGTATAAACATAGAAGCAGTGCGTTTTCCTAGAACGCGCTACTGCTAAAGTAGTAGCAGTAGCGCGGTTTATTAAAACACGCTACTACTAAGTAGCAGTAGCGCACTGTTTCGTCCAGCGCTACTGCTAAGATGTTGTATATAAGTTTTCTCTAGTAGTGTATGTTGATCATATCTACTATATGGTTCATGTTCGACCTTTCGGTCTCAGTGTTCCGAGGCCATATCTGCATATGCTAGGCTCGTCAAGTTTAACTCGAGTATTGTGCATGTGCAAAACTGGCTTGCACCCGTTGTATGTGAACGTAGAGCCTATCACACCCGATCATCATGTGGTGTCTCGGCACGACAAACTGTAGCAATGGTGCATACTCAGGGAGAACACTTATACATTGAAATTTAGTGAGAGATCATCTTATAATGCTACCGCCGTACTAAGCGAAATAAGATGCATAAAGGATAAACATCACATGCAATCAAAATAAGTGATATGATATGGCCATCACCATCTTGTGCCTTTGATCTCCATCTCCAAAGCACCATCATGATCACCATCGTCACCAGCTTCACACCTTAATCTCCATCGTACCGTCGTTGTCGCCTCGCCAACTATTACTTCTACGACTATCGCTACCGCTTAGTGATAAAGTAAAGCAATTACATGGTGATTGCATTTCATACAATAAAGTGACAACCATAAGGCTCCTGCCAGTTGCCGATAACTTTTACAGGACATGATCATCTCATACAACAATTTATATATCATTACGTCTTGACCATACCATATCACAATATACCCTACAAAAACAAGTTAGACGGCCTCTACTTTGTTGTTGCAAGTTTTACGTGGCTGCTACAGGTTTCTAGCAAGAACCGTTCTTACCTACGCATCAAAACAACAACGATTTTTCGTCAAGTGTGATGTTTTAACCTTCAACAAGGACCGGGCGTAGTCAAACCCGATTCAACTAAAGTTGGAGAAATAGACACCCGCCAGCCACCTGCACGCAAAGCACGTCGGTAGAACCATTCTCATTAACACGGTCATGTAATGTAGGTCCGGTCCGCTTCATCCAACAATACCGCCAAATCAAAGTAAGATGTTGCTGGTAAGTAGTACGACTATTATCGCCCACAACTCTTTGTGTTCTACTCATGCATATAACATCTACACATAGACCTGGCTTGGATGCCACTGATGGGGAACATAGTATTTCAAAAAAATTACCTACGATCACGCAAGATCTATCTAGGAGATGCATAGCAACAAGCGGGGAGAGTGTGTCCACGTACCCTCGTAAAACGAAAGCGAAAGCGTTTAGTAACGTGGTTGAGGTAGTCGAACGTCTTCGTGATTCAACCGATACTAGCACCGAACGTACGGCACCTTCGTGGTCAGCACACGTTCAGCACGATGACATCCCTCGAGCTCTTGATCTAGTTGAGGACGAGGGAGAGTTCTGTCAGCATGACGGCGTGGCAACGGTGATGATGAAGTTACTGGCGCATGGATTCGCCTAAGCACTACGACGATATGACCGAGGTGTGTAACTGTGGAGCGGGTCACCGCACACGGCTAAGAAAGGACTTGGTGTGCCTTTGGGGTGCCCCCCTCCCACGTATATAAACGGGGGGGAGGAGAGGGGGCCGGCCCAAGGGGGGAGTCCTACTTGGACTCCCGGTCCAAGTAGGATTCGGCCCCCTCCTTTCCTTTCCGGAGAAGGGGGGAAGGGGAAAGAGGTGGAGGAGAAGAAGGAAAGGGGGGGCGCCCCCCCCCTAAACCCTAGTCCAATTCGGGTTGGGTTTGGGGGGGCGCACGCCTCCACCTGGCCGCCGCCTCCTCTCTCCACTAGGGCCCATGAAGGCCCATCAACTCCCCGGGGGGGTTCCGATAACCCCCGGTACTCCAGAAAATGTCTGAACCTTTTCGAAACCATTCCGGTGTCCAAACATAACCTTCCAATATATCAATCTTTATGTCTCGACCATTTCGAGACTCCTCGTCATGTTTGTGATCTCATCCGGGACTCCGAACAAACTTCGGTTCATCAAATCACATACCTCATAATACAAATCGTCATCGAACGTTAAGCGTGCGGACCCTACGGGTTTGAGAATTATGTAGACATGACCGAGACACATTTCCGGTCAATAACCCATAGTGGAACCTGGATGCTCATATTGGCTCCTACATATTCTTCGAAGATCTTTATCGGTCAAACCGCATAACAACATATGTTGTTCCCTTTGTCATCGGTATGTTACTTTCCCGAGATTCGATCGTCGGTATCATCATACCTAGTTCAATCTCATTACCGGCAAGTATTTTTAATCGTTCTGTAATGCATCATCCTGCAACTAACTCATTAGTCACATTGCTTGCAAGGCTTATAGTGATGAGTATTACTGAGAGGACCCAGAGATACCTCTCTGAAACACAGAGTGACAAATCCTAATCTGGATCTATGCCAACTCAACGAACACCATCAGAGACACATGTGTAGCATCTTTATAATCACCCAGTTACGTTGTGACATTTGATAGCACACAAGGTGTTCCTACGGTATTCGGGAGTTGCATAATCTCATAGTCAGAGAAACATGTATAAGTCATGAAGAAAGCAATAGCAATAAAACTAAACAATCATTATGCTAAGCTAACGGACGGGTCTTGTCCATCACATCATTCTCTAATGATGTGATCTCGTTCATTAAATGACAACACATGTCTATGGTCAGGAAACTTAATCATCTTTAATTAATGAGCTAGTCAAGTAGAGGCATACTAGGGACACTCTGTTTGTCTATGTATTCACACATGTACTAAGCTTCCGATTAATACAATTCTAGCATGAATAATAAACATTTATCATGATGATAAAGGGCCACCTTTATTATTGTCTCTAGGGCATATTTCCTTCGTCGGCCACACCTAGTAGCAGCCAGAGGAGTGGCCTGCACAGGCAATGACTCGACGACGCGGGTCGCATCACCATTGGCAGAGCCATAGCCCTAGAGCACGGCGGCGTGCCCAGCATCCATGCCAGGGCCGGGAAGCACCGTGGCGTGCCCAGCATCCAAGCCAGGGCCGGAAGAGCGGCGATGACCACCATCATCGTGGCGGCTATGACGCCTGTCGTCACGCGCTGTTATCCCGCGAGGTGCCCCGAGGCTGGTGCGAGCGGCTGCACTGGATACTGTCACCCCATCCCTCCCGCGAGCGCGAGGCGCGGCGGTCGCCCTCATCACGGCCGCGACCGGGATCATCGTCGCGGTCTCTCCTTTGGTGGTTGACTCGACAAGACATTCGCTCAAAGGGGTCACGAGCCCGTCGCACGCCAGCAATGACACCCTTCTGGTAGTTGTATCCCTTGGAGACGATCCTGGGTCCTTGGGTGGGATCTTTATGGATGGACAGGTGAATGATCATCCGTTGCTCGAGGCCTCGTCGCCCAAATATCGGCTGTCCACCCGCCCGCGCCGGGAGGGTCACCCAGTTCATGTGAGGAACGTTTGCCGGCAATGCCGTCCACGCCCACAACCCGAGCACCTTGGTGTCAGTCTTGAGCTTGGAGGCAGTCTCGATGTAGTTGATGCAAGTCATTGGACCTGACAGTTTTTAGGCGTGTGTTGGAGATGCCCTGAAATCGACTTGCGGCCGGCAACTATCTTCTGATCCCACGAGCTTTCCACGCACACTTGTGTACTAGCAAGGTGCCGCTCACGTCAAAAGAGAAGCATACATTTCGTTTGCCTTGTCGCTAACCGAGAGCTTTCGCGTAGCAAGGAAATATTAATAGTACAATCCTAATGTCTATAGCGAAATAGACTCTACTTCGTATGGGTAGGACTGATTTTTCATTGGCTTAGCAACGTACGAGTAGGCTCAACTTTCCCTGGACACGTCACAATATATATAGGATGCTATGCACACTTGTACTAGCACGCTGTTTCCATCAACTTTATGTACTTGTATTACCAATGGAACGAATGCCAGCGTACTAAGGAGCTTCCTCCAACTCGTTCGTCGCTTTCGCAGCTTCCTTTTTATTCTGTGGGATAGGTTTTGTAGAATATGTGAATTACACAACGTATTGCTCTCATGTATAGGCACGTATATATGATGTACAACAATGAGTCACAGACCTCAACTATACAAAGAAGTAGGAGGCGGGCGCAATACACAATATGCACATAATACATATAGTCAACACCCCCGCAGTTTTTTTTTTTTGAAAGATCCAGCTGCTGGCTGGCATTTTTCATTGATCATAGCAGGGAGAAATATGGAGAAGTACAAAATGTGGTGGCGATCCGAGGATCAAGGATAAAAAGAAAAAGGGCCCAAAAAACCCCCAGGTAGTAAAAAGCAGGGCTACTCCCTCACAGTTATATCCCCAAAAGGGGGCTCAATGCAGGTCACTCCTGCTTGTCTCCAAAGATCTAGCTCTGCCCGTATGTCAGCTACAATTCTTGTTTCTGAAGCCGTTTCCCCTCTGAAGGTGCAGCCATTCCTTTGCTGCCAAATCTTCCATAAGATGAGCATGGTGAGTGTTTTCATGGCCTTCCTGAAGATCGGTGGTGTCGCTTCGATCATGGCCAACAAGATGTCACTTGATTTTGCGTTTGGGTGCTGGTTATGCTTGCTGAACGCTTGGCATCCAACCCAGGTGGCTGCCCTTGTCCAGACAGCCTGAGCCACTTTGCACTGCCAAAAGAGATGGATAGAAGATTCCAAGTTTCGAATGTAGCATTGGCAAATGACGCCGTAGTCGAAGCGGCACCGTGGCTGACGCAAAGACTGGACCGAAACTCCTCAAATGACGTCGTAGGCAAGCCCTTGGTCATAATATCGGCAAATTGTTGGGAAGTAGGGACGTGCAAGACACGAATATGGCCAAGGGCCACCTGTTCCCGAACAAAATGAATATCGAACTCAATATACTTGGTCCGTCGATGATGCACCGGGTTAGCGGAGAGATAGACCGCCGAGACGTTGTCGCAATAGACCACCGTGGCACAGTCAACAGGGCAAGAGAGCTCCTGAAGCAGCTGGCGAAGCCACGAACACTCGGCGACGGCATTGGCCACCGCACGATACTCAGCCTCAGCACTGGAACGAGAGACTATAGGCTGCCGCTTGGACGACCACGAGATGAGTGAGGGTCCAAGATAGACACAATAGCCCGAAGTGGAGCGACGAGTGTCAGGGCAACCCGCCCAGTCTGCATCGGAGTAGGCGGTGAGGGAGGTGTAGGCGAAAGCGTGAAGCGTGATGCCAAGATCCATAGTGCCACAAATATAGCGAAGAATCCGCTTGACGGCAGCCCAGTGAACGTCTCGAGGAGCATGCATATGAAGGCACACCTGCTGCACGGCATACTGGATCTCCGGTCGAGTCAAAGTGAGATACTGGAGAGCACCAACCATGGACAGATAGAAAGCAACATCCGAAGCAGGAGAACCATCCGTGGCAGAAAGCTTGGCCTTCGTATTAACAGGAATAGCGGCGGGCTCGCAGTTAAGCATGCCGGCGCGCTCGAGGAGCTCGTGAGCATACTTCCGCTGATGAAGAAAGAAGCCATCCGGATGGCGCACCACCTTGACAACGAGGAAGTAGTGCAAAGGACCCCAAGTCCTTGATGGCGAACTCAGCGCGAAGACGAGCCGTGAGCTGACTCAGGAGACCACCATACATGTCATTAGGATGATGTCATCGACATAGAGCAGCAAGTAGGCCGTGTTAGAGGCCTGATGATAGACGAAGAGCGAGGCGTCCGAGCGGGTAGAGCGGAACCCAAGATGGTAGAGAAACGACGCGATGCGCTGGTACCAAGCGCGCGGAGCCTGCTTGAGTCCGTAGAAGGACCGTGAAAGCAGGCACACGCGGTCGGGAAGCGCCGGGTCAACAAACCCGGTGGGCTGCTGGCAGAAGACCTGCTCCTCGAGGTGACCATGGAGGGAGGCGTTGGAGACGTCCATCTGGTGCACCGGCCAAGCACGGGAGACCGCAAGATGGAGAACTGTGCGTATCGTGCCGGGCTTGACGACCAGAGCGAAGGTGTCGGTGAAGTCGATGCCAGCACACTGTCGGAAGCCACGAACAACCAAACGCGTTTTGTAGCGATCAAGGGTACCATCAGGACGGAGCTTGTGCTTAAAGACCCACTTCCCGGTAATCATGTTGGCGTGCCGGGGACGGGGAACAAGATACCACGTCCTGTTGCGCAACAGGGCGTCAAACTCCTCTTGCATCGCAGCCATCCAGAGCGGGTTACGAAGAGCGGCTTGAACGGAGGACGGTAACGACGACGACTCAGAGGTGGACGCCGCATGCATGTAGTCATCCGAGGTGTAGCGCGAGCTCGGGCGAAAAACGTCCGTACGGGCGCAAGTCACCAGACCAGCCACACGTGCCGAGAGGGCCGGGGTGCCGAGGGGGCTGCGGGGGACGTGGGCACCGGGGAGGCCACGGGCGCCAACGTCTGGGGCGCCGGGGGGCGCGGTCACCGGGGGTGCCGGGGGCGTCGCGGTGGCTGCGGGCGCCAGCGCCGCGGCTGTAGGAGGCGCCGCATGCGGAGGGCGCGCCCCAAAGCCAGGGGCGGGCCAAGAGAGGCGCGTGAGCGCCCTGGGAAAGGCGCCGAGGAGCCCGCGTCACCAGTGGCGGGAGGAACAGCCGGGGATACCTGGTGAAACGGAAACACATGCTCATCAAAGTAAACGTGCCGAGAAGTGAACACACGGTGGGAGACGTGATCGTAGCACCGATATCCCTTGGAGTTGGAGGGGTAGCCGATGAAGATGCAAGCAACAGATCAAGGTGCAAGCTTGTGAGAAGTAGTGTCGGCAGTGCTGGAATAGCAAAGCCACCCAAAAATAGGCAAGTCGTCATAAGACGGGAGCGTACCAAAGAGAAGATGGTGAGGTGTGCAGTTCCACCGTGGGCAACAGGGTCTAATGTTAAGAAGAAGTGATTCAGTGGCAAGTGCGTCCAGCCAGAAACGAGGCGGCACGTTGGCATGAAACAGGAGCGTGCGAACACAGTCATTCAAAGTGCGAAGGACGCGTTCGGCTCGACCGTTCTGCTGTGAAGTGTACGGGCATGTGAGGCGGAAAACTGTGTCGTGATGCGACAAAAAGGTGCGGAAAGCGAGGTTGTTGAACTCTTTTCCATTGTCCGTCTGAAGCGCAAGGATGGGACGCCCAAACTGCGTGTGGACATAGGAGTAAAAGGCCGTCAAGGTGGAGAGTGCGTCCGACTTTCTGCGCAAAGGAAAAGTCCACATGTAATAAGAATAATCATCAAGAATGACTAGATAATATAAATAGCCCGAATTACTAGGAACAGGAGAGGTCCACACATCGCTATGAATCAACTGAAAGAGAAAAGAAGCAATGGTGGTGGAATTATTAAACGGAAGACGAACATGTTTGCCGACTCGACAGGCATGACAAATGTGATCCTTAATCTTAGTAGAACTGAAACTGAAACTCTTGAGAATATGACGAAGTGTGACGGGGTTGGGATGACCCAAGCGAGCATGCCAGAGATCGACGCCAACGGAGAGAGCGACCGGTGCGGCGGTGGTGGAAGAAGACGGATGTACCGGATAAAGCTCGTCGGGGCTCTCTCATCGGTGGAGTACCATCTTGGTTCTAGCGTCCTTGACACAAGACCCAATGTCGTCAAATTCAACAGTAACAGGATTTTCACGAGTGAAACGTTTAACAGAAACAAGGTTCTTAATAAGATCAGGAGACACAAGTATGTTAGACAAAGATAAAGGTCTAGACGTAGAAGGAAAAAAAGCGTGTCCAATATGTGTGATAGGCAGTGTGGAATCATCACCGACAATGATGCGGCGGTCGGTGAGGACAGGAGTAAAAGAGGCAAGGTTACCAGGATGAGCAGACATGTGAGCCGTAGCACCGGTGTCCATGTACCAATCAGCACCGCCAGTATAGTTGTTCGGCGTAGGAGCAACATGCAGCGCGGTGAGGAGCACCGGGTCCCAGGGCGCCGGTGGCAGGGCCGGCGAGGGGGACGGAAACGCCATGGGGAAACCATAGCCGCCCCTCAGCTGTGGCGGTGGTGGCTGCTGCCCAGCAGGCGAGTGCAGGCCCGCTGACGATCTCCACCAGTACCCGGGAGACTCGTACACGGATGAAGCCTCGTACGCAGGCGGAGCCCCGTATGTGGATGCGGACGAAGCCCCGTGAGTGAATGCAGGCAAAGCCCCGTATGCCCCGCGCGACAGCAAAGGGTCGACGGGTAGAGTCGGCACCGCTAGCGAGATGACAACGAACTGTTCGGAGAGCGCCGACTGTGGGGCGGCGAGACCGGGGGCGGGGCGTCGTACACAGTCCACGCAATGGAGGGAGCCGCAGTCCACACGCCATGTATGCCGTACGCGCCATGCACGCCTGCATGTACGTCCGTAATGGATGGATTTTGCCACGCCCTTGCATGTAAGGCGCCATGCATGCCTGCTTGTACGTCCGCGTCATGCATGCCTGCATATACGCTGGCGATGGATGGATTTAGCCACGGCTGTGCATGTAAGGCGCCATGTGTGCCTGCATGTACGTCCGTGATGGATGGCGCGGCTGCGTGATGCTCAGTGGATACCGCCGCGTGCGTCGACGACGGCGGAACAGCAGCAGTTGGATCGGCACCGGCCAGGGGAAACAAAACAACAGCCGAGAGGCCAGGAACGGAGAGGCCACGGCGGCCGGGGGGGCGGATGCCATCGGGGACTATCGGGGCAGAGCGAACGCTGGTGCACGTACAAGCACGTACAAGCTGATGAGTTTCCTGGATGAATTTCCTGGATCGATTGCTCGGCTGTACAAGCATGTGGGTGTTGGCGATCAGGCGCTAGCGGGCTTTGGCGCTTGCGAGCGGGAGTGCAGGGCGGCGCTAGCGGGCTGTGTGCTGGCGCTGGCGGGATCGGTAGCGAGCGACGGGGCGCTGGCGAAAGGGCGAGATCGAGCGAGGCAGCCGGCGTGGAAGGTGCGCGAGCGGCGGTGACTGGGGCGACGGCGACGGCCGACGCGGGGAGGCGCGCGGGCGGCGGCGGCGGCGTCGGCTAGATGGCGGCGGCGGTGGCAGCGTGGAGGAGACGCGCGGCGGCGGCGGCGGAAGCGAGGAAACCTAAAAAACTGATACCATGTAGAATATGTGAATTGCACAATGTATTGCTCTCATGTATAGATACGTATATATGATGTACAACGGTGGATCACAGACCTCAACTATACAAAGAATTAGAAGGCGGACCCAATATACAATATGCACATAACACATACATTCAACAGGTTTCGTTGCTTGCTCTGATCAAAGCAAGACGGAATATACATATCCCCGGCGTCTTGATGTAACATATATGTTTCATCTGAAATCAAATTACTTAATTTTGTTTTTCCCTCAGAATCACTGGGGCCCTAAGGCTTGAGGCTGGGTTTTTTCTCCCTGAAAGTTGGAAGCTCTGCCGAGAGTAATTTATCAGGCAATCGGCAGAGTAATTTATTTGCCGTGACGAGCTGATAAAATATGTTTAATTTACAAAGGTCAGCTAAAAAAACATGATGCTCATATATAAAAATATTATGTGAGAAGTTGCTATTCTGCTCTAGTAAAGATGCTCTACAGGTATCTCCGAAGGTGTTTGTTGGGTTGGCATAGATCGAGATTAGGATTTGTCGCTCCGAGTATCAGAGAGGTATCTCTGGGCCCTCTCGGTAATGCACATCATAAGAAGCCTTGCAAGCAAATTGACTAATGAGTTACTTGCGGGATGATGTATTACGGAACGAGTAAAGAGACTTGCCTGTAACGAGATTGAACTAGGTATGTGGATACCGACGATCGAATCTCTGGCAAATAACATACCGATGATAAAGGGAATAACGTATGTTGTCATTACGGTTCGACCAATAAAGATCTTCGTAGAATATGTAGGAACCAATATGAGCATCCAGGTTCCGCTGTTGGTTATTGACCGGAGAGGTGTCTCGGTCATGTCTACATAGTTCTCGAACCTGTAGGGTTTGTACGCTTAACATTCAATGACAATTTAGTACTATATGAGTTATGCGATTTGGTGACCGAATGTTGTTCGTAGTCCCGGATGAGATCATGGACATGACGAGGAGTCTCGAAATGGTCGAGAAGTAAAGATATATATATATATATATATATATATATATATATATATATATATATATATATATATATATATATATATATATATATAGTATTCGGACACTAAAAGTGTTCCGGGTAGTATCGGGTATTTATCGAAATACCGAGGGAGTTACTGGAACCCTCGGGGGGAAGATATGGGCCATAAAAGGGGAGCACATCAGCCCACAAGGTGTCGTGCGCCCCCCTTAGGTATGTGGCCGAATTGGAGAAGGAAGAAGGGGTTCGGCCCCCCTTCCTTCTCTCCTTTCCCCTTCCCTTTTCTCTCCGGCTAAAAAAGGAAGGGGGAGGCCGAATTGGAGAAGGCCCCAAGTAGGATTCCTCCTACTTGGGGTGCCCCATGGCCGCTTACCTCCACCTCCCACCTATATATACGTGGGGACGGGGCGTCTAGAACACACACCAACAATTGTTAGTCGTGTGCGGTGTCCCCCTCCACAGTTTACACCTCCGGTTATATCTTTATAGTGCTTAGGCGAAGTCCTGTGCGGATCACTTCACACTACAAGAAACTTGTTAATGCATGACGGATTTCCCCTGGCAGTTTTGAAAACCGTCATGAACAGCCTCGTACAGCCCCGCAGGCCCGTCAAAAGCCCGCCTACAGCCCTAAACTTTTACCCGTATAAAACTTAACCCTAACACACTTCCCCTTCCCCAGTATCTTCCCCATCCGCCGCCGCCACACCTGGCCTCTCCTCGTCCCCGTCCTCTGCCGCCACACCTTGCCTCTCTTCGTCCCCGTCCTCCGGCGCCACGCCTCTGCTTGTCCCCGCCCTCCTCCCCCACCTCCCTGCCTCCAACTGATGACGGCGGCCCGAGATCCATGGCGACGATGGTTGCAGCGGCCCCATCGAAGCGGCGGCCAAACCTAGCCGATGCGGCGCGCCGGCCATGGATCTGACCAGGGGCCTCCCTCCTCTGTCTCCCAGGCCGCGTAACTGCTTCTCCATCCGGAGGTTCGAAGCATCAAGCGTCGGACAAGGATAGGACGACGACCATGACTTGCGGGAGGCCGAGCTTGACCACGCCGGCGACGACGAGGCCCCGCACAAGGTCCGTCCCTACTTCCCCCTCGTCTCCTCTCCTTCATTCCTTCTTTCTCCCATCCCCAATCAATTATTTTTTTTATTTGATTCAGATCAACAGGAGCTCTCCGCCTCTCCAATTCCTTGAGGGACGACCGGGACCCCATGCTCGAGCCCGATGAGCTGGACGAGTTCGGCCACCATGATTCCCCATAGAACAAGGTCGACCCTCTCGCTCTGTTTTTCTTTTCTTTCCAAGTGGTTGCTCTCAAATTTTCTTGGACTGAACCTGATGCAGAAAACGTGGCCACTTCCTTTCCTCATACTCGCATGTTATAGCCAACGACGGAGTAGCACAGGTGGCTATTTCCATCTTCTTTTCTCAGCGTGCGAGCACTAGCAGTGTAGAAATCGTGAGATATGCTAGTTAGTTAAGCAACTACTAGTTTATTTTAGCAAGTAAACGCCCATGAGATGCTCCTGTTTGTTCCTTGCTACTCTGTGCATGTAGCAAGGATGTAATTGCCAGCGGGGTAGGTGATGATGTTATCTGCCTTTTCGCTGAGTAGAAGAGTAATATCATATCTTATCCTTCCACTGAACATTCAAATCTCATGACTCTTGATTTATCTCTATGGGGTCTACTTAGCTGACCATTTTGTCCAAGTTACATTTGTGGCAAATAGTGGGGTGTGATGTTCCAACATGTATTGCATACTTTAGTAGACAAGACTGTAATTTTTTTTAGCGTCAAGGATGATGCAGTTCATACTTGTTTTGTTCAGACTTTCCTGGATTCCGTAGTTCTATATTTTTCTTGCTTCATGAAAGTAGCCATCATATGTTTTGTTGTGATATTGGTTGGTCAATGCCTTAATACAGAGTTGTATATTATCGATATACCAGATTTGCATTTCGAGGATAAATCGCGATATATAGAACATGTTTGTTACTTTACTAGAATTTTGAACTTAGAACAGACACTTGCCAATGGCAATAGTATTTTTGATGCCCAACGCCCTTGCAGCTATTCATATATCAAAAGCTCAACATGCACGTTCCTTCTATTAAGTTTAATTAAATATTTACAATAAAACATGTCTTGCTGTTTATTGTCCAGGGCTAATGTTGTTGTCCGGAAGCAACTCCAGGAACCAGCTTCGAATAGCTCTTGTATTCATCTGGAATTTGATATTTCAGGCACAGGTCTTGTGTAAGGTTCTTGATATTTATTACAGATCCAAAATATGAAAAGTTTTTCTATTGCTTGTCCATGTGGTTCCACTTCAGACTATTCAGAAGCATCTTGTGAGCCAAGTGCTATGTAGTGTTTAGTTTTCGAAACTTCAATTGTTGCATGTAGTTTTCCTGGTGTAGTTTTGATCTTTTATTGCCAACTTAAATAAAAGAAAGTGTAGCAATTTATGCTTGCAATTCTTTTGCCATGAAGTTATACTAGATCTACTATCCCAATAATTTTTTGTTTCCTGAATCTACACCAAAGGCCTACATCTAGACACGTTGTAAAAAGAAAACTTTTTCAGCACTGTACTCTGTTTTACTTATTAGAAACTGGTGTAGGGTTAGATATCTATACTGCCTGAAGCTTAGTCATCTTAAAATAGTTCAGCCATAGTTTGTATCTACACTTGTACCTAGCTGATAATTCTTTTCACTTATCCAGATTTGTCCACATGCTGGTTAACATGTTTTTTTATGCCTTTGTTTAGTGCAGGTTCCAAGAAATTAGAGGCTCCTTTTTCAAATCGGATACACAGAGAAATACATGGAGAAATCAGGGGCTCCTTTTTCGGATCGGTTCCAAGAAAATGCAGAGTTATGTAGTAATTTTTGTTTAGAGGCTCCTTTTTCAGATCTGTTCCAAGAAAATGCAAAGTGATGTAGTAATAATGTTTGTAAATACTTGATGAGCTATCTATGTAAATATGTATTTTGGTATCTGAACATTGCCATGATTGTAATAAGTTTGGGCTGTTATGTGAAAATTAAAATTTATTTATGGCTTTGTTTGAATATTAGGCGTGAAATTTATAGATAATAAAAATATCTAACTGTTATCTCCACCTGATGTGGGTTAAGAAGGGAAACGCAAAAACAATTGTCCAATAGCGTCCACGTAGGATGCCACGTCATTCCAATTGGTCAAGCAAAAAATCCAACATGGCGTATGTCCATGACGGCTTGTTGCGTCACAGAAGATTGGGCTTGGGCGGGCCTGGCGCGGATCCATGACGGCCAAGAACTATCATGGAAGCTACCATGTCAAATTATGACGCGATATACATGATGGATTTCAAATCCGTCATGGAAGACCACCCATGACAGTTTTTCATTGATCAGTGACAGACTAGATCTGTCATGTATTAACAGGATTCTTGTAGTGTCACCATCACCTTCATCACGTCGTTGTGCTGACGAAACTCATCTTCCTTGACACCTTTGCTGGATCAAGAGGACGAGGGACGTCGTCGAGCTGAACATGTGTTGAACTCAAAGGTGTCGTACGTTCGGTGCTTGATTGGTCGGATCTATAAGAAGTTCGACTACATCAACTGCATTGTCAAGTGCTTTCGCTTTCGTTCTACGAGAGTACGTGGACACACTCCTTCCCTCTCATTACTATTCATCTCCTAGATAAATCTTGCATGAGCGTAAATTTTTTTTAAAAAATTGCATGCTACATTTTCCAACAAGAATTTCGTTGTGCCAATATTAGCACATGAGATCGTGAATGCACCGGAGATATTAATGATCGCTGGACATAACTAAGAGAAGCCAAAAATAATTATGATGAAACAAAATAACAATTCCTTTATATTTATGTCTACACATATCCAAACATGTAATGATATCACAAAAAGTACTACTATAGTACACCATACGAAAGGGACTGCAAAACTGCTGGAATGAAGAACAATCACTTACCAAACTATAACTAGAACTTCTAGTTTGTTTTTTTCTATAGGAACAGAAGCTTCTAGTCTAAACAAACTAGAAGTTTTTGTCTCACAGACTACACACCCACATGGCAAAAATAAGAGTTAATTAAAGTTTTAGTACATAAACTTGCAGCGAGGATACACTTTTATACAAAAACTTGCAAAACGACTCAAATTAGCCCCTAAACTTGCTCTGCGGGAACAAATTGATACAATTTAGTCTGAAACCTGCCACGTCGGATATATGGCACGGCGCCGGTCGATATCATG
>NC_041390.1:54655139-54671177 GCF_002162155.2 Triticum dicoccoides | reverse complement strand
TAAGCGAACCCACGGTCCTCTTGCGAAAACCAAATAATCCTAAAACACTTAGGCGCGGTGCATTAACTTCTACATCGTTTTTTATTTTTTGACATATCAACCAATAAGAAACGTGGGGTGTGCATGCTTTTAATGACTTGACACTACCAAACACGACATGCAGTGGTTAGATCATTGCATGCAATGCTATTAATTAGCAAATCAACATTAAGTTTTTCTCGTTTCCCCCCCTTCTTAGTCACGGTGCATAATCTAAAATGACTTAGAGGGTGTTTGGATTCAAGAGACATATTTTAGTCTGACTAAAAATAGTCTCTTTAAGAGGCTAAAGTTTTAAGCACCCCTGACTAAAGAGGCGCTAAAACTAGTCTTGAGACTAAATTTTTTAGTCAGGGGTATCCCTACTAAAATGTGGATTAGTCATCTCTCTCCTTATTTAAGTCCTCTCCTTTAACACAGGCGAGTTCTGAATTAGAGGATTTGGAGGATAATAAATGCTCATTAACTTGATTTTAGTCTCTTTACTATTTGGATCCAAGTATGGATGGGGCTAGCAAATTTTAGTCCCACTACTTTTAGTCATGGGACTAAAACGTATCCAAGCACCCTTTTATTCACCTAGACGGAGGGAGTACCATCCCCTTTAGCCCCACCCCTAAGATAAATAATGGGGTTGTATCTCCCCCTTAGTGAGGCCATGCCTTCCCCCCTGAGATAGATGGCTGGCGAAGTCTATTCTTTCTGGTGAGTTCGGAATGAACTAGAATAGTTGATTGACCCTTCCGTAAAAAAGAAAAGGTGATTGACGTGAATAAAATTCTCAAGCGCCTAAGAAATAGCAAAACTGTCAGTTAATTGATCCGAGGAAAAAGTGCAAATCTCAACGTTGGATCGGATGGACAAGGAGTCAACTGACTTGGCTAAGTGTTCTGTCTGCTGCTGACCCACCACACGTACGTTGTGAAGCAATGTAGCTCCGTGTACGGGCCTGGAGCCAGTCCTGTAATGTTTTCTATATAAACACCGATGACAGGAGCAAAGCAGCAAAGCAAGTTCTTACTGATTTCCACCAGGAACAATATATGGAGTCTTTGCTTTCAGTACTTGCTTATGCCTCCTTCTTCTTCCTTGTCCTAGCTGTGTTCCGACGCATCTGCCGTGTGCCGGCGCGGGTGATCCCTCAGCCGATCATCGAGATCAGCGATGCTGCCGTCACCAGGCGCGCACTGGTTGAGTACGCCGACGCTTTCTCCAACCGCCCAATGTCCATGTTCCGCATCCCTATCGTCAAAGGTCACCGCCGCCGACGGAGCGACAACATAATCTCCGTGCCATACGGCCCGCTCTGGCGCACCCTGCGGTGCAACCTCGCAGCGGAGACCATCCACCCCACGCGCTACGCTTCCTATGCGCCGCTGCGACGGGCGGCCATCGACGACATCGTCGCTAGCGTCCAGTCAGCCGCAAGCAAGGGCAGGGCGGTGGTCGTCCGCGACAGCCTCTATGCCGCCGTGTTCTCCATGATTGCACGCATGTGCTTTGGAGAAGGCCTGGTCGACGAGGCCGACGTGCGGGTCATGCAGTGCGAGTTCCGGGAGTTCATCCTCGCCGCCGTGGAATCCACCTCCACGTGCGAGTCTAAGCTCTTGGGCTACTGGAGGCGACGACAAAGAGATCCTATCGCCTTGCGCCGCCGGCTGGCCGAGCTTTTCCTCCCTCTCATCGAGGAGGCACGGCGGCAGTCGTCACGATTTTGCGACGGCCACGCCCGTTCATACGTCGATTCGCTCATCCGTCTCCGCGTTCCAGACGAGGACGACGACAATGACGAGCATCTACGCCGAGCCCTCACGGAAGACGAGATGGTGAGCCTCGTGTTAGAATTCCTCGGCGCCGGCACGGAGACCGTTGTGGCTTGCGTGGAGTGCACCCTCGCTCACCTAGTCACCCGGCCGGAGATCCAGAACAAACTGCGTCGCGAGGCCATCATCAACATCAAGTACGACGGTGACAACAAGTATCCCTCCGAGTCCGAGGACGAGGAGAGAGAAATACTCCACCGCGGCATGGCGCCGTACCTCCACGCCGTGGTGCTCGAGAGCCTCCGCATGCACCCGCCGACGCCGTTCGTCATGCGCGACATCCGCGCCGAGGGAGGAGTGGTCCGCCAAACGGCCATGCCGGCCGGCGGTTTGCGCGTGCACTTCGTCTTGGGGGACATCGGGAGGGACCCCAAGACATGGACGGATCCCAACGAGTTCCGGCCGGAGAGGTTCCTTGCCGGAGGAGAGGGAGAGGCCGTTGGGCCTCTGCCGGGGCCCAAGGAGATCAAGATGATGCCGTTCGGCGCAGGGCGGAGGTACTGCCCAGGCATGGCTCTGGGGATGCTCAATGTCAAGTGCTTGCTGGCAGCGCTGGTGCGCGAGTTCGAGTGGACCGAGGGAAATTGTGGCGTCGACCTCACGGAGCTCGACGGATTCTTCAAAGCGATGAAGAAGCCACTTCGTGCTCGTGTCACGCCTCACACGTGCATGCAGCAAATGTAATAATCAGGGAGTTTGTTTAAACTCGTTAAATAATGGACATGATCGGGGCACACGCGAGTTGTACGCCGCTGCTATTTTTCTTTCGGATACGTTCATGCGCAATGCCATGAGTATGTTGTATGTTTGTTGTCCGCGCCTAACTATGGTTCTCCAATAATGGACATATGTTTTTATATATTTTTATAAAGTATTTGCAAGTTTGTCAAGTTTTTTAAAACGGATTTGCTATTTCACATCTAGATGTGAAATAGTTATCTCACATCTAAATCTTCCACCGTTGGATCAGTGTTGATCTTGTTTGTCTCGCCGGTCTAGTACGCCGATATTGGCGGGCCGTAAATCGTTTTGTTTATCTCGGCCGTGTCTCAAGTCTCTGTCCATCCTGTATGTAAGAGCATCTCCAGCCGTTGGCCCCCCAGGGGGCGTCTAAAAGCGTCGCCTGGGGGTGAGCCGGCGCAAAAAATGGCCCTGCGGGCGAGTCGGTCCCCAGCCGTCGGCCCCCAGGGCCGCCCCCAGGCGCGTATTAAAATAAAAAAAGAAGGACCGTTCGGCGAAGTTATAATAAAAACTAGTTAAATTTCGGCCAAACATGGCAAATCTCGGTGAAATTCGCGCATTTTCATTACATTAACCTAATCTAAAAAAGAAAAGGGGCTGAAGTCGTCGCCGCCATCGTCGGCGGCGGCCTTCTCCTCCTTGACGCGGGCGCCCCTGCTGGACCCCTGCCCAGCGTCGCCATGGCGGACTGGCGGCGGCGGGTTGTCGTCGTCATCGCTGTCGCATAAGACGACGACCCCGTCTTCATCGCGGCCGCCTCGGCGCTCCTCGAAGCGGCGCAGGGCGGCGTGCTGGCACTCCTTCTCCTTCTCCCGGCGCGCCTTCTCCATCGCAATGGAGTCCTGGCGCGCCCATTCTAGGGCCGCGTCGTTGTCGTCGAACTTCGCCTTCACCGGCGCCAGCCCCGGCTCCATCTTTGGCTTGACGAAGCGTGGAGGAGCCGACGAGGAGGAGGCGCGCCGGCCGCCCTCGTTGATGATGATGCCGACGCTGCGAGTGCGCCGACCGATTGGTGTCTCCGCCGCGGGCTCGGCCTTGACGCCGAGAAGCGCCGGAGAACAGGAGGAGTGGGAAGATGAGCGAGAGGAGGAAGAAGAGGAGGAGGCGAACCTCCTTGGCGCGCATGCGCGTCGGTGTTGCGACGGGGCGGCCCCCGTCGCAGGATAGGTCAACGGCGGGTTGTTGCCGCCGTCGAGGTACGCTAGCACGCCATCCAGCATGCGGCCGGGGACGCCCCACCACAGGTGGCGCCCCTCGCTGTTCTTCACGCCGCCGACCACCGGCGCGCCGTTGGTGGAGGCCAGGCACTACTGCTGGCGGCGCTGGAAGTACGCCGCCCAAGCCGCATGATTGCCGGTGGCGTACTGGGGGAGGGAGCGCTCGTCGTCGGTCAGGGAGGCGCGCGCGACCTCGACCTCCTCGGCGAAGTACCTGGACTTCGCCACGGTGTCGGGTAACGGGGGAATGGGCACTCCCCCGTCGCTGAGCCGCCACCCCGTCGGCCCGGCGTGCATGTCCAGTGGCGCCGGGATGTTCGCCTGAAACAGGAGCCAGGACTCCTGTTCGCGGAGCGAACGGCGGCTGAAGCCGTTCGCCGCCGCCTCGTCTCCGGGGAAGCGCTCTGCCATGGCGACGGGCTCGGCGGTGGTAGAGAGGGAGCGAGAGGGGTTGCCGGTGGCGCTCGGGAGAGGAAGACGGAGACGGAGAGAGAGGGGCTGGGCGACGGCGAGGGGCGGGTCTGGTGTGGGCACAGGCGACTGAGAGACCACCAGCTTTTATAGCCGCTCTGCGCCCGTGTGTACGCGTGCGAGGGAGGGGAGGCGTCGGTGTGCCGTCCCGTGACGCGCCGCCCGTGAGGAATCAATGGCAAGGCTGACCGGCGGCAGCCTTGCCATTGACTCGCCGCGGGAACCGAGGCAGTTGGGGGAAGACGAGCCGCCGTGTCCCTGACGCGGATGGCCCGCGGCTTTTTCGCGCCAAAACAGTTCGCCCCGGCGCCCCGGGGCGCCCCCCAGCATGCCGGGTTCAGCCTGAGTCCGCCGGTGCTGTTTTCGGTTCAGGCCGGCGAAAATCGGGCTCCTGGGGACGCGACTGGGCCGTTTTTTTGGCGCCGGCGCAATAAAAATGTCTGGGGAGGCCTTTCTAGGGACGCGGCTGGAGAGGCCCTAAATCTCAGGCAGCTTTTGATCGGCCGTTTGTTTGTCACGTGCAGCCGCTTACCGTTGGTTCGTTGGCCCTTTCTTCCATTTTTCTTGCCAGCCTGCTATCATGGGTCTTTTTCTTTTGAGGATCGTTGCTTGTATTTTCTGGATCGTGGAGAATAGGAAGACTTAACGGACACCATATACAAAGGATCTCGTGTTAGCTTATGCTCTCACTCATTCTCTATTTGGGCACTTTCTCTCCCTTCATGTGTCCCATTTATTTGAGCTGTTTTTTTCCTTTTTGTTGTTATTCTCCTTCTTAATTTTTTCCCATTTTTCAAATTCATGATATTTTAAGTACATGAACATTTTTTGAAGTGTGTGACCACTTACTAAAATTCACAAAATTTTAATTTGTGAACACTTATTTGAATTTACATTTTAAAAAATATGAATAAGGGTGTGTGTGTTTGTTTGGGTCCGCAGTTGCATGTCAACCATCGACTCGCAACTAAGTGTGTGTGTATGCGCGCGCGCGTGTTTGTTGGGACCCCCAGTTGCAAGCCGACCATCGACTCACAACTAGGGGTGTGTGTATTTGTCAAAGGTCCCCAGTTCCATGTCAACCGTCGACTTACAACTAGGTGGTGTGTGTGTGTTTTGTCGGTGCCCCCAGCTGCAGGCCGAGCATCGACTTGCAACTAAGGGTGCTTTTGTGTGTTTGTCTAGAGTCCCCTGTTGCATGTCGATCATCGACTCGCGACTAGGGGTGTGTGTGTGTGTGTGTGTGTGTGTGTTTAGGATGCCTCGGTGTCGATAAAAACCTAAATGATGAAAGCTTAGGCTTTTAGGGTGCCTCGGCGTCAACAAACCCTAAATGATAAAAGCTTAGCTTTTAGGATGGCTCGGTGTCGACAAACCCTAAATGATGAGACCATGATCTTGTTCCTTGACAATAACCAACTTTTTGACCAAACTTTTTTCCTATTTAGAGTGAAACATGGCCCACAACGATGAGGCCGGCGGTCTGGGAGCTGCCCCAGGAGATGGAGGAAGAACCTCACCACTATGAGGACGCCGCGGAAGACACTGATCCTGACTACACAACCCCTAGTGGCGTCGGGGATGACACCACTGATGGTGCCGCCGAGGATGCCACCACCGATGATGGCAGTGCATGCACAGATGGGAGCCAACCGAAGAGGCGACGGAAGGACCGGCGCCCGATCGTGCTCGGCACCGTCAAGGAGGAATTTACTGAAGTGAACTCCGACGGGTATCCAACGACGCCCAAAGAATTAGTCAAGGGGTACTCGGTTTAGCTCGGGTGCATTCTCCGGAGCACCGTCTCGATCAACACCGAGAGCCTAAGGCATAAGGACCGAGGAAATTTGCGCAGCCTCCTCTTCATGAAGCTGCACGAACGATACATGTTCCCCGCTGACTTTGCAAACACACGCCTCTCAGGGAATAAAGTGAACAGTGCCGCCCTCACGAGGATGAGCACGGCCCTGTCTACTTGGAGAAGCGCGGTGAAGAGAATGATTGACAAAGGTGATAGTTATGAGAAGATCAAGGCGAAAAATCCTTCGATCAGCGAAGATGACTACAAGGAGTTTAAGATCAAGTGCGAGAGCAGCGCAACCTCCGAATCAAGTCAATAGGGGAAAGAAATGTGGGAGTTGAACTTAGTGGTCCACCAACTCGGTCCCGACAGTTACAGAGTGGCTTAGCCTATATGGTACAAGGAGGACGCGGAGCGTGCCGAGCAAGGCCTACCGCCCCGCTTCGAGAAATACCGTGATAAGCATACCAGGAACTATGTCAGGGCCCGGTACAAGGAGGACCCGGTAACAAAGGAGCTTACCACGGATCCGAAGACCAGGGTGCTTGAGCGTGTTCTGGTAAGGAATACACCCCCGTGTAATTAGCTCCACGAATTCTTGGGGCCTCCTTCTGAAGAACCCAACCCTGCAAAAGACGACCGCGATCTAGCTGGTACCCCGGAGAAACCCAATTGCAACAGGCGTCGTTTGGCATTCAGTTCTCAGGAGACACCTCCAGCTGCCGCTTCACCGAGCCTCAAATAGCTGAGGTGCGAAATACTATAAGCCCCAACACACTCAAGAAGGCGGTCTGTGAGTAGAACTCGGTCCCATTACAACAGAAGAAGATGGGACGGAAAAGAAAGAGTAACAAGGGTGCAAGCCAGCCGGCACCGAGTATGATCCGTGCTCAGGACGGTCCACCTTCACCTAAGGATATCTCGAGGAGGGCGCATGTGGCGGGTATGCCAATGCTACCGACTAATCTACTCAATGCTGCAACCGGTGCTATGCGGAGTCTGCATGACAGTGCTCTTTCTTTGGAGAAGCAGCGTCTCTCCGAGAATGATGTGTCATACCCGGTTTTCGTGGCCAAGGTGCTAGAGGGCAAGGGCTTTGTGGATAACGCCATCGGGGGTATGATCGTCCTGCGGTTTGATGACATCTTCGCTATGTTTAACCTTCATCCGCTGCACTACACCTTCGTTCGGCTATTTTCGTTGAGTATGGAGATGCGGATCATTATAGATAAGACCCCGAACATCGTGATAGTCGACCCCTTCTACATGTGTGCCAAGATCTTTGGCAGCGCTAGGGACCGGCAAGTCGCGAGTTCTTACCTCGAAGGCGTCATTCTGGCAAACCCAGATAAGGATAACTTCCTCATGCCTTACTTTCCCGAGTAAGTCATCCCCTCACCGCCCCATAACATATGATTTCTTAGATTTCGATCGTTCTTTTTTCTAACATTCCGTGTTTTGTGCAGTGACACATGATACGTCTCCAATGTATATATAATTTTTTATTGCTCCATGCTATATTATCGACTGTTTTGGATGTTTATGGGCTTTATTATACATTTTTATATCATTTTTGGGACTAACCTATTAACCCAGAGCCCAGTGCCAGTTTCTGTTTTTACCTTGTTTTAGTGTTTCGAAGAAAAGGAAAATCAAACGGAGTCCAATGGACCTGAAACTTCAGGGAACTCATTTTTGGAAGGAAATAAGCCTAGAAGACTTGAAGTGCGTGTAAGGGAAGCCTCGAGGAGGCCACGAGGTAGGGGCCGCGCCCACCCCCCTGGCCGCGCCCTCCACCCTCATGGGCCCCTCGTGCCCCCCTGACGTACTTCTTTTGCCTATATATCTCCATATACCCTAAAAACATCGGGGAGCATAATAGATCGGGAGTTCCGCCGCCAGAAGCCTCCGGAGCCACCGAAAACCAATCTAGACCCGTTCTAGCACCCTGTCGGAGGGGGAAATCCCTCTCCGGTGGCCATCTTCATCATCCCGGTGCTCTCCATGACGAGGAGGGAGTAGTTCTCCCTCGGGGCTGAGGGTATGTACTAGTAGCTATGTGTTTTATCTCTCTCTCTCATGTTCTTGAGGTGATATGATCTTGATGTATCGCGAGCTTTGCTATTATAGTTGGATCTTATGTTTCTCCTCCCCCTCTACTCTCTTGTAATGGATTGAGTTTTCCCTTTGAAGTTATCTTATCGGATTGAGTCTTTAAAGATTTGAGAACACTTGATGTATGTCTTGCCGTGCATATCTGTGGTGACAATGGGATATCATGTGATTACTAGATGTATGTATTGGTGACCAACTTGCGGGTTCCGCCCATGAACCTATGCATAGAATTTGGCACATGTTTTCATCGTGATTCTCCGGTAGAACTTTGGGGCACTCTTTGAGGTTCTATGTGTTGGTTGAATAGATGAATCTGAGATTGTGTGATGCATATCGTATAATCATACCCACGGATACTTGAGGTGACATTGGAGTATCTAGGTGACATTAGGCTTTTGGTTGATTTGTGTCTTAAGGTGTTATTCTAGTACGAACTCTAGGGCTGTTTGTGACACTTATAGGAATAGCCCAATGGATTGATTGGAGAGAATAACTTTGAGGCGGTTTCGTACGCTACCATAATCTCTTCGTTCGTTCTCCGCTATTAGTGATTTTGGAGTGACTCTTTGTTGCATGTTGAGGGATAGTTATGTGATCCAATTATGTTATCATTGTTGACGGAACTTGCACTAGCGAAAGTATGAACCCTAGGCCTTGTTTCAACGCATTGCAATACCGTTTACACTCACTTTTATCATTAGTTACCTTGCTGTTTTCATATTTTCAGATTACAAAAACCTTTATCTACCATCCATATACCACTTGTATCACCATCTCTTCGCCGAACTAGTGCACCTATACAATTTACCATTGTATTGGGTGTGTTGGGGACACAAGAGACTCTTTGTTATTTGGTTGCAGGGTTGCTTGAGAGAGACCATCTTCATCCTACGCCTCCTACGGATTGATCAACCTTAGGTCATCCACTTGAGGGAAATTTGCTACTGTCCTACAAACCTCTGCACTTGGAGGCCCAACAACATCTACAAGAAGAAGGTTGTGTAGTAGACATCAAGCTCTTTTCTGGCGCCATTGCCGGGGAGGTTAGCACTTGAAGGTATATCTTTAGATCTTGCAATCGAGTCTTTTAGTTTCTTGTTTTATCACTAGTTTAGTTTATAAAAGAAAACTATAAAAAATGGAATTGAGTTTGTCTCATACGCTTCACCTTTTTAATATTTTCGTGAGTATGATGGAAGGGATAATTGTGCTCAAGTGCTAGAAAAAGAAATCTATAAAATGTTTGGCACTAAATATTTGAATGATGGGCATGATTGCAATGTTGTTTGTACGAATTCCTTGAATATCCATGATGCTAATGATATGCAAAGCCACAAGCTGGGGGAAGCTATGTTTGATGAAGATGATAGTTTTTGTCCCCCAAGTTCTGATGAGCAAATTTATTATGATGAAAGCATGCCTCCTATCTATGATGATTATTGTGATGACACGTATGCTTTAAAGAATAATGATAACCATGAAACTTGTCATATTGATCTTAATTTTCAATCACATGATAGTTATTTTGTTGAGTTTGCTCCCACTATTATTCATGAGAAGAATTTTGCTTGTGTGGAGAGTAGTAAATTTTCTATGCTTGTAGATCGTGAAAAGAATGCTTTAGATGCTGGTTATATTGTTGAATTCATTCATGATGCTACTGAAAATTATTATGAGGGAGGAATATATGCTTGTAGGAATTGCAATAATATCAAGTTTCCTCTCCATGTGCTTAAAATTTTGAAGTTATGCTTGTTTTACCTTCCTATGCAAGTTGATTCTTGTTCCCATTAGTTGTTTCCTCAAAAAATCCCTATGCATAGGAAGTGGGTTAGACTTAAATGTGCTAGTCATATTCTTCAAGATTCTCTCTTTATTTTACAATTATTATCTTTTAGTGAGCATCGTTGAAATCATCATGCCTAGCTAGGGGCGTTAAATGATAGCGCTTGTTGGGAGGCAACCCAAATTTATTTTTGTTCCTTGATTTTGTTACTGTTTAGTAATAAATAATTCATCTAGCCTATGTTTAGATGTGGTTTTATGCTTTTAATTAGTGTTTGTACCAAGTAGAACCTTTGAGAAGACTTTGGGAAAGTCTTGTTGATCTTGCTGTAAAAAAACAGAAACTTTAGCGCTCATGAGATTAGCTGCCATTTTTTTATTGGAGAGTGCTATTTAGTTAATTCTTTGTGAAGATGATTAATAGATAAATTCCTCACGTCCAGCAATTTATTTTAGAATTTTATGAGTTCCATAAGTATACGTTTTATCCAGATTATTACAGACTGTTCTGTTTTTGACAGATTCTGTTTTTCGTGTGTTGTTCGCTTATTTTAATGAATCTATGGTAAGTAAAAGAGTTTATAAACCATATAGAAGTTGGAATACAGTAGTTTTAACACCAATATAAATAAAGAATGAGTTCATTACAGTACCTTGAAGTGGTGATTTATTTTCTTATACTAACGGAGCTTACGAGTTTTCTGTTAAGTTTTGTGTTGTGAAGTTTTCAAGTTTTGGGTAAGGATTCGATGGACTATGGAATAAGGAGTGGCAAGAGCCTAAGCTTGGGGTGCCCAAGGCACCCCAAGGTAATATTAAAGGATAGCCAAGAGCCTAAGGCTGTTTGTGACACTTATAGGAATAGCCCAACGGATTGATTGGAAAGAATAACTTTGAGGTGGTTTCGTACCGTACCATAGTCTCTGCGTTTTTTCTCCGCTATTAGTGACTTTGGAGTGACTCTTTGTTGCATGTTAAGGGATAGTTATGTGATCCAATTATGTTAGTATTGTTGAGGGAACGTGCACTAGCGAAAGTATGAACCCTAGGCCTTGTTTCAACGCATTGCAATACCGTTTACGCTCAATTTTATCATTCGTTACCTTGCTGTTTTTATATTTTCAGATTACAAAAACTATTATCTACCATCCATATACCACTTGTATCACCATCTCTTCGCCGAACTAGTGCACCTATACAATTTACCATTGTATTGGGTGTGTTGGGGACACAAGAGACTCTTTGTAATTTGGTTGCAGGGTTGCTTGAGAGATACCATCTTCATCCTACGCCTCCTACGGATTGATAAACCTTAGGTCATCCACTTGAGGGAAATTTGCTACTGTCCTACAAACCTCTGCACTTGGAGGCCCAACAGCGTCTACAAGAAGAAGGTTGTGTAGTAGACATCAACACACATTGCACACTCATCCTCTTCAGCCCGAAATATTCCATGGCCACATATTTCGACTCGGACCGTCAGTCGAAGAAAGACTACACAAATATCAAGAAAGTTCTTGATGATGTTCTCCCCGACTACGCCAGATCTGGAGGCACCTTCACCAGGCCAGTTCGTAGGTATGGCAAGCACGTGTTCGCCCACAATACGAAGTTCCCCTGCGTCAAGCAGCCTCCTAGCGGTCATAAGGATGCCTACTACGCCCTCCATCACATGCGGGCGATCGTACGGGACCATAATCACCTTCTACTACCAAATAATCTCAAAGATTGGGCCGCAAGCTTGTTGGCAATCCAGGACACGGACATCAGACAAGAATTCTTTCGCATCTAGTCGGAGTTTGCGGAAATCATCCATCAAGATGTCCTTCGTACCTCGGGGAAGTTCTACCTCAGATATCAACCGTCCAACAGTGAGATAGACATAATGCTACAAATGCAGGCTGACAACGCCCGCGATTTCATGACCATCACGAGAGATGGCGGCTTCATCCATGCTCTGGTCCCTGAGTCGAGTCGAAAGTAGTGATGCTATGTGTAGTTCTGAAATATTGATTACCTCATGTTGTAATTAAACTTTAATGAACTTGTATGTCTCTTTGGTTTGGACAATCGTTCAACTTAGATGTAATCGATGTTATTGACTAGTAGGACCATGAATCGTGCTATTAATGTCTTGCTTTTGTCTTCCGATCCTTTTGTTGCGTACTTATATATTGCTTATGTATTGTTTGTGAATTGCTACTAACATTTTGTTTGGCTAGTGCATAGAAATGTCGTCGTATGTCGCGTACAAGGGTAAGGTTCCCGGAGTCTACGACGACTGGGAGGAGTGTCGGAGACAGGTTCATCGTTTCAGTGGTAAGAGTTACAAAGGGTACACCACTAGGGCGGAGGCAGAATCTAGATACGCGCGCTATCTAGCGGGAGAGAGGAGGGAGTGGAGGAGGAACCGGATGAAGACCAGTTTCATCGCAATGATGCTCATCGTGATGACCGCAACTCTCTCCTATGTGATGGTAGTTTAGATGATCGATATCGACTTGTAATGTGAAGACAAACTCGCTACTCACGGTCTTGAGACTTGTAATGTTCTATCTTTGTTCGGTCTTTTGAATTCGGAGACTAATATGGTGAATTGTATTCGGAGACTAATCTTCTATTGTATTCGATGAATCTGCTGTTGTTGTGTGGTGCTGTCTATATTCTATCTAGTAATATATTTTGTAACCTGTGCAAATATTAGAATAGAAAAAAATCCCTAATATTCATACTAGTGGCGCACCACCAACTAGTGCGCCATTAGTAAGCCAGAGCACACTAGTGGCGCATCATCAACTAGTGCGCCATTAGTAAGCCAGAGCACATAGGTAAATGTGGCCCCTGGGAGGCATACTAATGGTGCACCATGGGATATACTAATGGCGCACTGCGTGGTGCCCCATTAGTATAACAGATACTAATGGCGCACCCATGGTGCGCCATTAGTAAAAAATTCTAATGGTGCAATGCTAGTGGCGCACCTGTAGTGCGCCATTTGTAGGCAAAACAGGTGCGCCACTAGCAGGCCTTTTCCTAGTAGTGTAGTGACAACCATTAAGCATAGCAAAGTCATAGCAACATCAATCTCAGAACATAATGGATACTAGGGATCAAATCCTAACAAAACTAACTCGATTACATGATAAATCTCATCCAACCCATCACCGTCCAGCAAGCCTATGATGGAATAACTCACACACGGCGGTGGGCATCATGAAATTGGTGATGGAGGAAGGTTGATGATGACGATGGCGATGAATTCTCCTCTCCGGAGACCCGAACGGACTCCAGATCAGCCCTCCCGAGAGAGATTAGGGCTTGGCGGCGGCTCCGTATCGTAAAACGCGATGAATCCTTCTCCCTGATTTTTTTCACCCCGAACGTGAATATATGGAGTTGGAGTTGACGTCGGTGGAGCGTCAGGGGGCCCATGAGGCAGGGGGCGCGTCCAGGGGGGCAGGCGCGCCCCCACCCTCGTGGACAGGGTGTGGGCCCCCTGACATTGATTCTTTCACCAGTATTTTTTATATATTCCAAAAATATTCTCCGTTGATTTTCAAGTCATTCCGAGGACTTTTATTTCTGCACAAAAATAACACCATGGCAATTCTGCTAAAAACAGCGTCAGTCTGGGTTAGTTACATTCAGATCATGCAAGTTAGAGTCCAAAACAAGGGCAAAAGTGTTTGGAAAAGTAGATATGATGGAGACATATCAGTGCGCCGGGTGAAGCGTTCAGATCTGTTGCAAATTCTAGGTGGTGCGGCTATCGTTCGATTCAAATTCAACGAAATCGGGATCGTGCAGATCTCTTGCTAAATTCTTGTCGGCAGGAAATTAGCTTTCTCTTTTGATATTTTTATAAAGTATTTGCGAGTTTGTCAAGTTTTTTAAAAAATTGGATTTCCTAAATACTACTCTGATCCCTCCTTTCCAAATTGTAAGATGTTCTAACTTTTCTCTAAATCGGATATATATAGACGTGTTTTAGTGTGTTTGTTCATCCGTTTCAGCCCATATGTAGTTCAATTGAGATATTCAATACGTCTTATAATTCATAACAGAGGTGTTTTAGTGTGTTTGTTCATCCGTTTCAACCCATATGTAGTTCAATTGAGATATTCAATAGGCTTATAATTCATAACAGAGGTGATATTTATGATGGTACATGCCACTGCGAAACTAAGATATTCGAGGTTGCCATTCAAACTTGACGAATTCGATCTCAGCTAGTAGCATTGGCGAAGATATTAGTTACATATGCCCGCATGCATGACGTGCGAGTTATCATCGTCGGGCCCTTCCCATTGCTCCAAGGTGTACTAGTGCTAAGGGTGCCACATAGGCAAAAAAGTGATGTGGCAGAGCAATTAAAAAGGAGAGAGAGAGCATTACGGTGACCCTGGGAGGAAACGATGCTAAGCATGTGAACCTATGCAAAATGACTATTAACCAATGCATGAAGGTGTTTTGGTGTTAAAACATTAAATGAGGGAGGCTTAGCTACCAAATATAAGCACCAATGCATTAAGGAGAGTAATTGTTAAGCTTTTTAATGCATTTAGCATCCCACCTTAGCACGAATGCATTGAAAGAGGCCTTAGCTTTCACCCATTTCCTTGTCTATGGACCCGCCACTTCAACTGCCAACCGAATCGATGAAGACAAACTTTTGACTGTTCCTGCTGATGCGGGGCCCATCGTTCAAGGGAAGACACAAATATAATTTACTTTTCGCTCGATTCGCACAACGCGTGACTAGTGCATGCATGCACGTGCATTGAAGTCTGACGACTGTCATGTTTCCCAGGACGCGCCGCTCGACATGTCGACTACGTTTATTTATTGGCTCTCGGGGTGCGCTAGAGGCACCTTCACCACACACCCTAGTTGGACCTCTCTCCTCGCAATGCCCTAGTCGCCCTTAGGTTGCTCGCTACTTTTTCTCACCACTCGCAGTGTCCGCCATTCCACTGCGGATGTCCGGCCGCAACAGGCTACACCTGCATCACATCGCATCACACCGGAGCCATTTTTTATTTTCTCGCGGGAGGCTAGACTTAGAGCATCTCCAGCCGTTCGCCCCCCCAGGGGCTCGAAATATCGGCTCCTGGGGGCAAACCAGTGCTAAAATTGGCATGGGGGCGATCGGCTTCCCAGCGGCCGCCCCCCAGGTCGCCCCCAGCCACCACTTTGGGCCCACTTTTGGTGCAAATTTGCCCAGTTTTCAGCCTAGTTTTGGCGGAAATTGGCCCGCTATCGGTGCAAATTGGCCCATATTCGCCGTGCTTTGATGCAAATTCAACAGAAACTATTTTTTCACATTGTTCATCATAGAAAATCAATAGAAATCAAATAGTTCAATACAAATTATATAGTTCAACAAATAGTTCAAGAATAAAAACTCATATTTGTTCACACACCGAGCTAGACATTGCCCTTGAGCCTCTAGATGTGCTCCACCTGATCTTGCTGCAGTTGTTGATGCACCGGTGGGTCTCGGGTTGAAGGAAATATGCCCTAGAGGAAATATGTCCTAGATTTCTACAAAAACAAAAACCCTATAAGTTATCACTAATACATCTCGAATAGTATCATACATATAACATCACTAATATAACTAAAACCCTAGCGAACGACGGGTATCGACGATGAGGATGCGGCATAGGCATCGTCGACGTCGATGTGGGAATAATTGCTTAAGCTAAAAAAACAACAAATGTGACATGTTCAACTAGTTCTATTAATTCAACTAGTTCTTACTAAAAAGATAAACTTACTATAAATAAAAATAAACTAGTTCAACTAGTTATATTAATTTTCTTACTAAAAATACATTAGTTCTATTAATTCAACTAATTCTTACTAAAAATAAACTAGTTCAACTAGTTTTATTAATTTAATTACTAATTATTTTAAACACTTACCTAAAACAGTAAAAAAAACCTACATTATACAATAGTAATAAAACTATAGTAAAAACAGAAAAAAAAGAGATGGAGGTTGGAGGGGAAGGGAGGAGGAAGGAGAGAGGAGGAGGGGGAGG
>NC_041390.1:54643404-54655004 GCF_002162155.2 Triticum dicoccoides | reverse complement strand
CGGGGGGACGAGGGGGAGGGGGTGGCCGGAGGAGGAGTGAGGGGGCGGCCGGAGGAGGAGGGAGGGGCGGTGGGAGGAGGGCGGCCGGAGGAGGAGGGAGGAGAAGGGAGGAGAAGGGACGGAGGGAGTACCTCGATGGAGGAGCAGCATGGCAGCGGCGGCGGGCGACGGGTTCGGCGCGGGCGAGAGTGAGTGAGAGGGAGAGTGAGTGAGAGGGTCGGGCACGTGGTGAGGATAAGGTAAGTAAGTAGTACCGTGTTTTCGGGATATGCGCTACTGCTATGGAACGTAGCAGTAGCGGTGGTTGCAGATACGTGCTACTGCTGAGTGGGGCTAGCCATCTGCGCCCAGTATAAACATAGAAGCAGTGCGTTTTCCTAGAACGCGCTACTGCTAAAGTAGTAGCAGTAGCGCGGTTTATTTAAACACGCTACTACTAAGTAGCAGTAGCGCACTATTTTGTCCAGCGCTACTGCTAGGATGTTGTATATAAGTTTTCTCTAGTAGTGTATGTTGATCATATCTACTATATGGTTCATGTTCGACCTTTCGGTCTCAGTGTTCCGAGGCCATATCTGCATATGCTAGGCTCGTCAAGTTTAACTCGAGTATTGTGCATGTGCAAAACTGGCGTGCACCCATTGTATGTGAACGTAGAGCCTATCACACCCGATCATCATGTGGTGTCCCGGCACGACAAACTGTAGCAATGGTGCATACTCAGGGAGAACACTTATACATTGAAATTTAGTGAGAGATCATCTTATAATGCTACCGCCGTACTAAGCAAAATAAGATGCATAAAGGATAAACATCACATGCAATCAAAATAAGTGATATGATATGGCCATCACCATCTTGTGCCTTTGATCTCCATCTCCAAAGCATCGTCATGATCACCATCGTCACCAGCTTCACACCTTAATCTACATCGTACCGTCGTTGTCGCCTCTGTTGGAAATATGCCCTAGAGGCAATAATAAAAGTGTTATTATTATATTTCTTTGTTCATGATAATAGTCTTTTATTCATGCTATAACTGTATTATCCGGAAATCGTAATACACGTGTGAATACATAGACCACAATATGTCCCTAGTGAGCCTCTAGTTGACTAGCTCGTTGTGATCAACAGATAGTCATGGTTTCCTGGCTATGGACATTGGATGTCTTTGATAACGGGATCACATCATTAGGAGAATGATGTGATGGACAAGACCCAATCCTAAGCCTAGCACAGATCGTGTAGTTCGTATGCTAAAGCTTTTCTAATGTCAAGTATCTTTTCCTTAGACCATGAGATTGTGCAACTCCCGGATACCGTAGGAATGCTTTGGGTGTACCAAACGTCACAACGTAACTGGGTGGCTATAAAGGTGCATTACAGGTATCTCCAAAAGTGTCTGTTGGGTTGGCACGAATCGGGACTGGGATTTGTCACTCCGTGTAAACGGAGAGGTATCTCTGGGCCCACTCGGTAGGACATCATCATAATGTGCACAATGTGATCAAGGAGTTGATCACGGGATGATGTGTTACGGAACAAGTAAAGAGACTTGCCGGTAACGAGATTGAACAAGGTATCGGTATACCGACGATCGAATCTCGGGCAAGTACAATACCGCTAGACAAAGGGAATTGTATACGGGATCGATTGAGTCCTTGACATCGTGGTTCATCCGATGAGATTATCGTGGAACATGTGGGAGCCAACATGGGTATCCAGATCCCGTTGTTGGTTATTGACCGGAGAACGTCTCGGTCATGTCTGCATGTCTCCCGAACCCGTAGGGTCTACACACTTAAGGTTCGGTGACGCTAGGGTTATAAAGGAAGCTTGTATGTGGTTACCGAATGTTTTTCGGAGTCCCGGATGAGATCCGGACGTCACGAGGAGTTCCGGAATGGTCCGGAGGTAAAGATTTATATATGGGAAGTCCTGTTTTGGTCACCGGAAAAGTTTCGGGCGATATCGGTAATGTACCGGGACCACCGGGAGGGTCCCGGGGGTCCACCAAGTGGGGCCACCTGCCCCAGAAGGCTGCGTGGGCCAAGTGTGGGAGGGTACCAGCCCCTAGGTAGGCTGGTGCGCCCCCCACAAGGGGCCCAAGGCGCAAGGGAGAGTGGGAGGGGGCAAACCCTAGTCCAGATGGGCCTTAAGGCCCACCTAGTGGGCGCCTCCCCTCTCTCCCCTCTTGGCCGCCCCCCCAAAACCCATCTAGGGCTGGCCGCCACCCCTAGGGGGTGGAAACCCTAGAGGGGGCGCAGCCCTCCCCTTCCCCTATATATACTTGAGGTTTTGGGGCTACCAGAGACATGAGAACTTCTCCCTCTTGGCGCAGCCCTTCCTCTCGTACTCCTCCTCTTCCGCGGTGCTTGGCGAAGCCCTGCTGGACTACCACGCTCCTCCACCACCACCACGCCGTTGTGCTGCTGCTGGATGGAGTCTTCCTCAACCTCTCCCTCTTTCCTTGCTGGATCAAGGCATGGGAGACGTCACCGGGCTGTACGTGTGTTGAACGCGGAGGTGCCGTCCGTTCGGCACTAGGATCTCCGGTGATTTGGATCACGACGAGTACGACTCGTTCAACCCCGTTCTCATGAACGCTTCCGCTTAACGATCTACAAGGGTATGTAGATGCACTCTCCTTCCCTCGTTGCTAGTTTCTCCATAGATAGATCTTGGTGACACGTAGTAAAATTTGGAATTTCTGCTACATTCCCCAACAGTGGCATCATGAGCTAGGTCTATTGCGTAGATTCATTGCACGAGTAGAACACAAAGTAGTTGTGGGCGTTGATTTTGTTCAATATGCTTACCGTTACTAGTCCAATCTTGTTTCGACGGTATTGTGGGATGAAGCGGCCCGGACCGACCTTACACGCACTCTTACGTGAGACAGGTTCCCCCGACTGACATGCACTTGGTGCATAAGGTGGCTAGCGGGTGCCAGTCTCTCCCACTTTAGTCGGAACGGATTCGATGAAAAGGGTCCTTATGAAAGGTAAATAGCAATTGGCATATCACGTTGTGGTTTTGCGTAGGTAAGAAACGTTCTTGCTAGAAACCCATAGCAGCCACGTAAAACATGCAAACAACAATTAGAGGACGTCTAACTTGTTTTTGCACGGTATGCTATGTGATGTGATATGGCCAAGAAGAATGTGATGAATGATATGTGATGTATGAGATTGATCATGTTCTTGTAATAGGATTCACGACTTGCATGTCGATGAGTATGACAACCGGCAGGAGCCATAGGAGTTGTCTTTATTTATTGTATGACCTGCGTGTCATTAAACAACGCCATGTAATTACTTTACTTTATTGCTAACCGGTAGCCATAGTAGTAGAAGTAATAGTTGGCGAGACAACTTCATGAAGACACGATGATGGAGATCATGATGATGGAGATCATGGTGTCATACCAGTGACGATGATGATCATGGAGCCCCGAAGATGGAGATCAATGGAGCTATATGATATTGGCCATATCATGTCACTACTATATAATTGCATGTGATGTTTATTATGTTTATGCATCTTGTTTACTTAGAACAACGGTAGTAAATAAGATGATCCCTTACAACAATTTCAAGAAGTGTTCTCCCCTAACTGTGCACCGTTGCTAAAGTTCGTCGCTTCTAAGCACCACGTGATGATCGGGTGTGATGGATTCTTACGTTCACATACAACGGGTGTAAGACAGATTTACACACGCGAAACACTTAGGGTTAACTTGACGAGCCTAGCATGTACAGACATGGCCTCGGAACACAGAGACCGAAAGGTCGAGCATGAGTCGTATAGTAGATACGATCAACATGAAGATGTTCACCGATGATGACTAGTCCGTCTCACGTGATGATCGGACACGGCCTAGTTGACTCGGATCATGTAATCACTTAGATGACAAGAGGGATGTCTATCTGAGTGGGAGTTCATAAGATGAACTTAATTATCTTGAACATAGTCAAAAGACCTTTTGCAAATTATGTCGTAAGCTCGCGCTTTAGTTCCACCATTTAGATATGTTCCTGGAGAAAATATAGTTGAAAGTTGCAAGTAGCGTTTATGCGGACAGTAGAAAGCTTATGTCCTTAATGCACCGCTCAGTGTGCTGAACCCCAAACGTCGTTTGTGGATGTTGCGAACATCGGACATACACGTCTTGATAACTATGTGATAGTTCAATTAAACGGTTTAGAGTTGAGGCACGAAAGACGTTTTCGAAATGTCGCGGAACATATGAGATGTTTCGAGGGCTGAAATTAGGATTTCAGGCTCGTGCCCACGTCAAGAGGTATGAGACCTCCGACGATTTTCTTAGCCTACAAACTAAGGGAGAAAAGCTCAATCGTTGAGCTTGTGCTCAGATTGTCTGAGTACAACAATCACTTGAATCGAGTGGGAGTTGATCTTCCAGATGAGATAGTGATGTTTCTCCAAAGTCATTGCCACCAAGATGCTAGAGCTTCGTGATGAACTATAACATATCAAGGATAGAGATGATGGTCCTTGAGGTATTCGCGTTGTTTGACATCGCGAAAGTAAAAATCAAGAAGGAGTATCAATTGTTGATGGTTGGTGAAACCACTAGTTTCAAGAAGGGCAAGGGCAAGAAGGGACACTTCATGAAACGGCAAATCAGTTGCGGCTCCAGTAAAGAAACCCAAGGTTGAACCCAAACCCGAGACTAAGTGCTTCTGCAATAAGGGGAACAGCCACTGGAGCAGAATTACCCTAGATACTTGGTAGATAAGAAGGCTGGCAAGGTCGATAGAAGTATATTGGATATACATTAAGTTATTGTGTATTTTACTAGTACTCCAAGTAGCACCAGGGTATTAGATACTGGTTCGGTTGCTAAGTGTTAGTAACTCGAAATAAAAGGCTACGGAATAAACGGAGACTAGCTAAAGGAGAGCTGACGATATGTGTTGGAAGTGTTTCCAATTTTGATGTGATCAAACATCACACGCTCCCTCTACCATCAAGATTAGTATTAAACCAGAATAATTATCATTTGGTGTTTGCGTTGAGCATAGACATGATTGGATTATGTCTATCGCAATACGGTTATTCATTTAAGGAGAATAATGGTTACTCTATTTATTTGAATAATACCTTCGATGGTCTTGCACCTAAAAGAATGGTTTATTGAATCTCGATCGTAGTGATACACATTTTCATGCCAAAAGATATAAGATAGTAATGATAGTACCACGTACTTGTGGCACTGCCATGTAAGTCATATTGGTATAAAACGCATGAAGAAGCTCCATGTTGATGGATCTTTGGACTCACTCGTTTTTGAAAAGTTTGAGACATGCAAACCATGTCTATTGGTGCATACGCATGAAGAAACTCCATGCAGATGGATCGTTTGGACTCACTTGATTTTGAATCACTTGAGATATGCAAATCATACCACATGGGCAAGATGACTGAAAAGCCTCAGTTTCAGTAAGATGGAACAAGGTAGCAACCTGTTGGAAGTAACACATTTGATGTGTGCAGTCCAATGAGTGCTGAGGCATGCAGTGAATATCGTTATGTTCTGACTTCACAGATGATTCGAGTAGATGTTGAGTATATTTACTTGATGAAACTATTGAATGGTTCAAGTAATTTCAGAGTGAAGTTAAAGATCATTGTGACAAGAGGATAAAATGTCTATGATATGATCATAGAGATGATTATCTGAGTTACGAGCTTTGGCACGCAATTAAGACACTGTGGAAATTGTTTTACAATTAATACCGCCTGGAACACCATAGTGTGATGGTGTGTCCGAACATCATAGTTGCACCCTATTGGATATGGTGCGTACCATGATGTCTCTTATCGAATTACCACTACCGTTCATGGGTTAGGCATTAGAGACAACCACACTCACTTTAATAGGGCACCACGTAATTCCGTTGAGACGACACCGTTTGAACTATGGTTTGGAGAAATCTAAGTTGTCGTTTCTTAAAGGTTTGGGGCTGCGACGCTTATGTGAAAAACTTTCAGGTTGATAAGCTCGAACCCAAAGCAGATAAAATGCATCTTCATAGGACACCCAAAATGGTTGGGTATACCTCCTAATTCAGATCCGAAAGCAATAGGGATTGTTTCTAGAAACGGGTCCTTTCTCGAGGAAAAGTTTCTCTCGAAAGAATTGAGTGGGAGGATGGTGGAGACTTGATGAGGTTATTGAACCATCACTTCAACTAGTGTGTAGCAGGGCACAGGAAGTTGTTCCTATGGCGCCTACACCAATTGAAGTAGAAGCTTATGATAGTGAAGTTTCGGATCAAGTCACTACCGAACCTCGTGGGATGACAGGGATGCGTACTACTTCAGAGTGGTACAATAATCATGTCTTGAAGGTCATGTTGCTAGACAACAATGAACCTACGAGCTATGGAGAAGCGATGGTGGGCCCGGATTCCGACAAATGGTTAGAAGCCATGAAATCCGAGATAGTATCCATATATAAGAACAAAGCATGGACTTTGATGGACTTGCCCGATGATCGGCAAGCCATTGAGATAAATGGATCTTTAAGAAGAAGACGGACGTGGACGGTAATATCGCCGTCTATGAAGCTCGACTTGTGGCAAAGAGTTTTTCACAAGATCAAGGAGTTGACTACGATGAGATTCTCTCATCCGTAGCGATGCTTAAGTCCGTCGGAATCATGTTAGCATGAGCTGCATTTATGAAATCTGGCAGATGGATGTCAAAACGAGTTTCCTTACCAGTCTTCGTAAGGAAAGGTTGTATGTGATACAATCAGAAAGTTTTGTCGATCCTAAGGATGCTAAAAGGTATGCTGGCTCCAGCGATCCTTCTAAGGACTGGAGTAAGCATCTCGGAGTTGGAATGTACGCTTTGATGAGATGATCAAAGATTTTGGGTTTATATAAAGTTTATGAGAAACTTGTATTTCCAAAGAAGTGAGTGGGAGCATTATAGAATTTCTGATGAGTATATGTTGTTGACATATTGATGATCAGAAATGATGTAGAATTTCTAGAAAGCATATAGGGTTATTTGAAAGGTGTTTTTCAATAGAAAACCTAGATTAAGCTACTTGAACATTGAGCATCAAGATCTATGAGGATGGATCAAAATGCTTAATGGTACTTTCAAAATGAGCACATACCTTGACATGATCTTGAAGGTGTTCAAGATGGATCAGTCAAAGAAGGAGTTCTTGGCTGAGTTGTAAGGTATGAAGTTAAGACTTAAAGCTCGACCACGGCAAAAAAGAGAGAAAGGACGAAGGTCGTCCCCTATGATTTAGACGTAGGCTCTACAATATGCTATGCTAAGTACCGCACCGATTGTGTGCCTTGCTACACATCTGGCAAGAGAGTACAAAGGTGATCAAGGAGTAGATCACCAGATAGCGGTCAAAATTGTCCTTGGAGTAATAAGGACATGTTTCTCGATTATGGAGGTGATAAAGAGTTCGGCGTAAAGGGTTACGTTGATGCAAGCTTTAACACCTATCCGAATGACTCTGAGTAGCAAACTGGATACATATAGTGAAGCAACCATTTGGAATAGCTCCAAGTGGAGCATGGAAGCAGCATTTACAATATGACCTAGAGATTTGCGAAGTACATATGGATCTGAATGTTACAGATCCGTTGACTAAAACCTCTCTCACAAGCAGAACATGATCAAACCCCAGAACTCATTGAGTCTTAATCACATGATGATGTGAACTAGTTTAGTGACACTAGTAAACTCTTTGGATGTTGGTCACATGGTGATGTGACCTGTCAGTGTTAATCACATGCAAGGTTGTCAGAATCGCGATTCTATTATACGATTCTACGACTTTACGATCCAAACAAACCCCTATGATTCTACGATTTTAGTTCTTAGAATCTACGACTTTACGATCCTGATAGTGAAGATTCTACGATTTGCGATCCTACCATCAAAGCTCCGATCCGATTCAAAATCGCGATTCTGACAACCTTGATCACATGGTGATGTGAACTAGATTATTGACTCTAGTGCAAGTGGGAGACTGTTGGAAATATGCCCTAGAGGCAATAATAAAAGTGTTATTATTATATTTCTTTGTTCATGATAATAGTCTTTTATT
This sequence comes from Triticum dicoccoides, assembly GCF_002162155.2. Lineage (NCBI taxonomy): Eukaryota > Viridiplantae > Streptophyta > Magnoliopsida > Poales > Poaceae > Triticum > Triticum dicoccoides. The sequence continues at coordinate 54,646,891 of NC_041390.1, read as the reverse complement.
CATGCTATAATTGTATTATCCGGAAATCGTAATACACGTGTGAATACATAGACCACAATATGTCCCTAGTGAGCCTCTAGTTGACTAGCTCGTTGTGATCAACAGATAGTCATGGTTTCCTGGCTATGGACATTGGATGTCGTTGATAACGGGATCACATCATTAGGAGAATGATGTGATGGACAAGACCCAATCCTAAGCCTAGCACAGATCTTGTAGTTCATATGCTAAAGCTTTTCTAATGGCAAGTATCTTTTCCTTAGACCATGAGATTGTGCAACTCCCGGATACCGTAGGAATGCTTTGGGTGTACCAAACGTCACAACGTAACTGGGTGGCTATAAAGGTGCATTACAGGTATCTTCAAAAGTGTCTGTTGGGTTGGCACGAATCGAGACTGGGATTTGTCACTCCGTGTAAATGGAGAGGTATCTCTGGGCCCACTCGGTAGGACATCATCACAATGTGCACAATGTGATCAAGGAGTTGATCACGGGGTGATGTGTTACGGAACGAGTAAAGAGACTTGCCGGTAACGAGATTGAACAAGGTATCGGTATACCGATGATCGAATCTCGGCCAAGTACAATACCGCTAGACAAAGGGAATTGTATACGGGGTCGATTGAGTCCTTGACATCGTGGTTCATCCGATGAGATTATCGTGGAACATGTGGGAGCCAACATGGGTATCCAGATCCCGCTGTTGGTTATTGACCGGAGAACGTCTCGGTCATGTCTGCATGTCTCCCGAACCCGTAGGGTCTACACACTTAAGGTTCGGTGACGCTAGGGTTATAAAGGAAGCTTGTATGTGGTTACCGAATGTTGTTCGGAGTCCCGGATGAGATCCCGGACGTCACGAGGAGTTCCGGAATGGTCCGGAGGTAAAGATTTATATATGGTAAGTCCTGTTTTGGTCACCGGAAAAGTTTCGGGCGATATCGGTAATGTACCGGGACCACCGGGAGGGTCCCGGGTGTTGGGGATATACATAACAGGTAGGTCCACGAAGGGTCGAAATATCATGAAGCGTGGGGTCCACACAACATGTGGGTCCAGGTCAATTTCATACAGACACACTGTCCACTCGACCAAGCAACATACCATCCACTCGGATGACGGTTCACCACTCGACCGTACGACTCACTCGGATATACGAAGACCAGCAGGCAGCAAAGCAGTCGACATCTTTCTAATAGTGAAGGCTTAATAGTGGGCTGTCATTATAGCATTCATACCCCACTTTGTAACATAGGAGGTGAGGAGGTGGCGCACTCTATATAAGCCACCCCCCACCACTAGACTTGGGGGGCTCTTTTCTTCCACCTCTCTCTCTTTTCACCATTAGTCTCAGGACTTAGCTCAGGCATGGGGATCCGTTCCTCGCTTACACACACATTGTAATCTCCGGATATATACTCAGATAAAAACAAAGCCTCTCCGGAGCACGAGACGTAGGGTCGTTATCTCCATCGTGAGAGGCCCGAACTCGCTAAAACCACTGTGTCACCCATATGCATCTCGATAGATCATGCTCCGTTATCCTACCCCTATTCTACTGTCAGACTTAGAACCACGACAGTTGGCGCCCACCGTGGGGCATGGCGTCTATCGAACCATGGTGCAAATGGTTTCTTCATCAATTTTTGGCAGTAGATCGACGACGATCGCATGAGATATTGGTTGCTAGAATTCTGGCCATCACGCCATGCATGCAAAGAAAAGGATTAGGGAAGTATCCATTTTATCTAGTCCTTCTTTGAAGTAATTGTCTAACAATGGGTTGATCCTTTCCTCCTGTAGGATCAGACATCACCCATGCGTGATCAATCAGAAGGAGAAGAAGCGGCAAAAGAGATAACTCGCTCCATTCTGATCGCTGGTTCTGCTCCGAGACAATGAAGCGGCGCCATCTACGGTCTCGTCTGCGACGCCATCGTCGCGCCACCACGCAAGAACATCAGCGCCGTCCACCCGTCGTCTCCGACTCCATTTACGACGCCGACGTCGCGCTTCCACGCATTGATGCCGACGCCGTCCGCCGATCGTCGTCTCCGGCCTCGATGCCGTCCTCGAACCTCTCACACTCGACGGCCTCGTCCTCTGGTCAGCTGCACGTTGATGGTCTTCACAGCGGACGGAGGCACGCCGCAGCGACGATTACCTCCGCCTGCTACCAATGCACGGCGCTCCGAGCGATTAGGTCCCTGCATTATACCTTACGTTTCCAGTTTAACACGCACAATAACTAGCTATACCCCACGTCATGCGTAGAGTTAACTACCTTCATTTTTGCATGCATGGAGCAACTAGCTATACCCCACATCATGCGTGGAGTAAACGCGTTCAGTTTCGCATGCATGAAGTAGTAACTCCCTGGCGCTGCACGGGGCGCAGCGAAGGGCCACCGTTGACTGCACAGACACACGATGGCGCCTCCTTCTGACTTCAGCTGCTCGGCAACAGTTCCCGCGGCGGAGACGGTGTCGCCGCAGACCCGACGCGGCATGAGGGCCGGAGGTCGGTCACGCCCCCGCATGCGCGCGCAAGTTTCTTCCTCCCGCACACTACTCGACCGCCACAGCCGCAGAAGTAACCTCGACCTTCCCAGTGGTTCCGACCGGCGTCCGACTCCTCGAACAATGAAGGCACCACAAACGACCACCGGCGAGCGGTCCGTCCCGTCCCCTCCGGCCTCGTCTACGACGCTGTCGGCGAGCTCATACAAAGGCCCTCCAGCGCGGTCCGCCGCGCGTCGTCTCCGGCCTCGTCTTCGACGCCGTCGGCGAGCTCGTACAAACGCCCTCCGGCGCGGTCCGCCGCGTCGTCTCCGGCCTCGTCTACGGTGGCCCCACGCAGGGCCACCTCCTCTCGCCGACGTCGATCACTCGGAGGCTGGGCTTGCATTTGTCACGCCCGCATGCAGGCTCCTTTAATGGCATATCCCACTTGCATGCACGGAAGGAGAAGAAAGGAAATTACTTTGATGGACAAATCAATGACAATTAGTGCGCAGTCAAGAGAAGGAAACTGCCATTACATCAATTTGGCAAGAGTTATAGCATGCAGATTCTGGACCTGGGGCAAATCCATCAATGCATTGGGCGTGGACGACTCCATCAATGCGTTGGATCGCAGGCAACTCCCTCAATGCGTAGTTACCAGGGTTTTATTGTTCCACGTCTGTCCGGGCTCTGCACCAAGTCAACCTCATCGTCTGCCCCCCGGCGCCCAGCTCCAGCGTCGCCACAGGTTGGTCACTTCATAACCACTCGGCCGCCCCGCGCGTCGCCACAGGTTGGTCACCTCATAACCACTCGGCCGCTCCGCGCGTCGCCACGTGGTTGGTCACCTCATCACCACTCGGCCGCTCCGCGCGTCGCCACTTGGTTGGTCACCTCATCACCACTCGGCCGCTCCGCGCGTCGCCACTCGGTTGGTCACCTCATCACCACTCGGCCGCTCCGCGCGTCGCCACTAGGTTG
>NC_041390.1:54640766-54642314 GCF_002162155.2 Triticum dicoccoides | reverse complement strand
CGGCCGCCCCGCGCGTCGCCATCGGTTGGTCACCTCATAACCACTCGGCCGCCCCGCGCGTCGCCATCGGTTGATCACCTCATCAGCACTCGGCCGCCCCGCGCGTCGCCAATCGGTTGGTCACCTCATCACCACTCGACCGCCCTGCGCGCCTTCAGACAGCTAAGTCATTTTACATTCTGTTATTTTCGTCTTCCCGAGTATTCCATAATTCACACATCAGGTTCACTCGGAGGCCACACCACCGAGTGTACCTCTACGCTCGACTGCTTATTTTCACATACTTGCTTAGTACTGGTTATGTGACTCCGAAGTCCAACTTCCTTTTTTTCGCATATATCATTCACGAACACCATGTGTTGTTCTTCATTTCGAGTTTGCATCGGTCCTCCGGGGCTGCAACTCAGTCAAAACACTACACTTCCGTTTTACTTTAGCCAATATTCCAACAAGTTCAGTAGGATTTCTCGCTTCGACAAGTGCGAACGAATCCTTCGCTCTTTTAAACTTTTGCTGGTCAACCAGCAAGCCCCTTGCACTCCCAGCGGGTGTCTATGGGTGTTATTCACACAAATCATTTCAGCACACATCAAATTTCCTCAAGAAATTATTGTGTTGACTTGTGCCATTTTTTACACAAGTTACCCCGATCACTCGACGGCCCTACGCGCCAACTTCATCGCTGCTCGGACTCGGTCTCCATACTGGTCCTAGCGCACCACAACACTGACTTTGTCGCCCTGTTGATTTCAAACACGTCCGGCCAACCCCTCTATGGAATTCTCTTCATCGTATCAATGATATAGACCTCGTCGGGCATGAGACAGATAAGTCCCTTTCATAATTAAACTTCACACTTCACTCTTTTGCGAGTTTGCTTCTTCCGAGCATCACTCGGAAGCTTCTCCTCATCTTTACCCAAATCCGACTCGATGAATTACAAATCATCCATTCAAAACTATATTTCTCATATTCCGACATGTCCGTTGTCGAAGCCTGTAGTATGCTCGGGGGCTACGCCGCACTCGGGGGCTGCATCTCATTTGGAATGACACTCTCCTAAGTGGTCGAGTACTTCATCACCAATCAGACCCTTCACTTCAACAAGTACATTCGATCCGTCACTTTGAAAAATTTCATAATCACCCAGACACTCTGCGTGCCATCTTCGTTCCTACTCAAATTCAGTTGTCGCACCGGTCTTGTTGCGCCACAGCCACACTACACCGACCTTGTCGCTACATCAGCTTCAAAAGCATCTGGCTAACTCCTTCAAGGACCATTTTTGCCACTCAGCTGGACACTTAGTCCTTCACTCGGCTGCCCCGCGCGTCGCCACTCGGTTGTGCGCGTCTTCACCACTCGGCTGCCCCGCGCGTCGCCACTCGGTTGCGCACGTCTTCATCACTCGTCCGCCCCGCGCGTCTCCACTCGGTTGTGTGCGTCTTCACCACTCGGCCGCCCCGCGCATCGCCACTTGGTTCTGCACGTCTTCACCACTCGCCCGCCCCGCGCGGCGCCACTCGGTTTTGCACGTCTTCACCACTC
>NC_041390.1:54623789-54640574 GCF_002162155.2 Triticum dicoccoides | reverse complement strand
AGCACGGGAACGGCTAAGTTACTCATATGGTCAAACCTCATATCACACTCTGTAGCAAGCTTACCTCCTTCGAGCATCACTCGGGGGCTACGCGCGGCAGTTGGCCATGTCACCCTTAGGGGTTACGCCCATTTGGTCAACCTGTTGATCACATCAAGATATTCTTCTGACCATACATGCTCGGTTCGCCGAAGATCTATAAGTGAAGCACGTCCACTTGGATAAATACCCCTTTTCATGCAAAAGGGTAAAAATGAAGCGCCATCGCTGAATCGTACAGGCGACCTTACTCATCGTTCGTACAACCACCTCGTTACGCATCCATCCGATTGATTCAATTCCAGACAAAGATATTTGCCATGCCAACTGCATGGAGGTTTACCGAGAGACTTAAACCCTCTGCCAGACTCATCTAGTCCGACAGAGGCTCGGGGACTACACCCAGTGGGTGCACTCAGCGTGCCCCCACTGGAAGAGGACTCAGAAAGAAACATTTTGCTCGATGCGAACCCATCTCCAGTATTACTCGACCTCCGAGTCAGAGAAGAACAAGTTCGATCAGTACCAGCTAAGAAGAGTTTTAGTTCTCTCATACTCCCGCCGACTGCCCGCAGTCGACAGCAGTCTCGGGGACTACACCCAGTGGGTGCACTCAGCGTGCCCCCACTGGAATGGTATCCACTCGGAATGGTCCGCCCAACCTGAGTGACGGCCAAACAACAACAAAAAGACAGGCTCTAAGACTCCCGCCGACTGCCCGCAGTCGACAGCAGTCTCGGGGACTACACCCAGTGGGTGCACTCAGCGTGCCCCCACTGGAATGGTATCCACTCGGAACGGTCCGCCCAACCCGAGTGACGTCCAAACAACAAAAAAGACACGTTCCAGGCGTGAAGAAATTCCGAGTAATCAGTTACTCGATGCAGGCCCAGCTCCAAATCACTCCAAAAAATATTCTATAAGGCGAGTTTAACGCTCCTCCGTGGACCTGTTTTGAGCCTTCTTCTAGGACTCAAAGTGTGAAACTCACAAGTGTGGATCTAAAACCGACTCGTATTGACGTTCCTCCGGGATAAGAATGGCATCTCTCTAAGAGAACAGTCCATGTGTCAATCTGGTCGCACAGATTTAATGACACACCCATACTCAGATCACGAGTTAAACCTCTCCCGAGAGATGAAAGAATGTCACCAAGTTGCTCCTCACAGACACATACCTCGATCAGTCGGGAAGCATGGTACCGGAATCCATTGAGATTTTGTTCAAACCTTGGTTGTCTGAAAGCGCGACGACATGTACCGAGTATTTCTGTAATCACTCGGACCAAACTGTGTCTTACACCAACTCGTTCTGCAAAATCGCAATCGATTCGGGGGCTAATGTTGGGGATATACATAACAGGTAGGCCCACGAAGGGTCGAAATATCATGAAGCGTGGGGTCCACACAACATGTGGGTCCAGGTCAATTTCATACAGACACACTGTCCACTCGACCAAGCAACATACCATCCACTCGGATGACAGTTCACCACTCGACCGTATGACTCACTCGGATATACGAAGACCAGCAGGCAGCAAAGCAGTCGACATCTTTCTAATAGTGAAGGCTTAATAGTGGGCTGTCATTATAGCATTCATACCCCACTTTGTAACATAGGAGGTGAGGAGGTGGCGCACTCTATATAAGCCACCCCCCACCACTAGACTTGGGGGGCTCTTTTCTTCCACCTCTCTCTCTTTTCACCATTAGTCTCAGGACTTAGCTCAGGCATGGGGATCCGTTCCTCGCTTACACACACATTGTAATCTCCGGATATATACTCAGATAAAAACAAAGCCTCTCCGGAGCACGAGACGTAGGGTCGTTATCTCCATCGTGAGAGGCCCGAACTCGCTAAAACCACTGTGTCACCCATATGCATCTCGATAGATCATGCTCCGTTATCCTACCCCTATTCTACTATCAGACTTAGAACCACGACACCGGGGGTCCACCAAGTGGGGCCACCTGCCCCAGAAGGCTGCGTGGGCCAAGTGTGGGAGGGGACCAGCCCCTAGGTGGGCTGGTGCGCCCCCCACAAGGGGCCCAAGGCGCAAGGGAGAGTGGGAGGGGGCAAACCCTAGTCCAGATGGGCCTTAAGGCCCACCTAGTGGGCGCCTCCCCTCTCTCCCCTCTTGGCCGCCCCCCCAAAACCCATCTAGGGCTGGCCGCCACCCCTAGGGGGTGGAAACCCTAGAGGGGGCGTAGCCCTCCCCTTCCCCTATATATACTTGAGGTTTTGGGGCTACCAGAGACATGAGAACTTCTCCCTCTTTGCGCAGCCCTTCCTCTCGTACTCCTCCTCTTCCGCGGTGCTTGGCGAAGCCCTGCTGGACTACCACGCTCCTCCACCACCACCACGCCGTTGTGCTGCTGCTGGATGGAGTCTTCCTCAACCTCTCGCTCTCTCCTTGCTGGATCAAGGCATGGGAGACGTAACCGGGCTGTACGTGTGTTGAGCGCGGAGGTGCCGTCCGTTCGGCACTAGGATCTCCGGTGATTTGGATCACGACGAGTACGACTCCTTCAACCCCGTTCTCATGAACGCTTCTGCTTAACGATCTACAAGGGTATGTAGATGCACTCTCCTTCCCTCGTTGCTAGTTTCTCCATAGATAGATCTTGGTGACACGTAGGAAAATTTTGAATTTCTGCTACGTTCCCCAACAGCCTCGCCAACTATTGCTTCTACGACTATCGCTACCGCTTAGTGATAAAGTAAAGCAATTACATGGTGATTGCATTTCATACAATAAAGTGACAACCATAAGGCTCCTGCCAGTTGCCGATAACTTTTACAGGACATGATCATCTCATACAACAATTTATATATCATTACGTCTTGACCATATCATATCACAACATACCCTGCAAAAACAAGTTAGACGGCCTCTACTTTGTTGTTGCAAGTTTTACGTGGCTGCTACAGGTTTCTAGCAAGAACCTTTCTTACCTACGCATCAAAACCACAACGATTTTTCATCAAGTGTGATGTTTTAACCTTCAACAAGGACCGGGCGTAGTCAAACCCGGTTCAACTAAAGTTGGAGAAATAGACACCCGCCAGCCACCTGCTTGCAAAGCATGTCGGTAGAACCATTCTCATTAACACGGTCATGTAATGTCGGTCCGGTCCGCTTCATCCAACAATACCGCCAAATCAAAGTAAGACGTTGCTGGTAAGTAGTACGACTATTATCGCCCACAACTTTTTGTGTTCTACTCATGCATATAACATCTACACATAGACCTGGCTTGGGTGCCACTGATGGGGAACATAGTATTTCAAAAAAATTACCTACGATCACGCAAGATCTATCTAGGAGATGCATAGCAACAAGCGGGGAGAGTGTGTCCACGTACCCTCGTAAACCGAAAGAGAAAGCGTTTAGTAACGTGGTTGATGTAGTCGAACGTCTTCGTGATTCAACCGATACTAGCACCGAACGTACGGCACCTTCGTGGTCAGCACACGTTCAGCACGATGACATCCCTCGAGCTCTTGATCTAGTTGAGGACGAGGGAGAGTTCTGTCAGCACGACGGCGTGGCAACGGTGATGATGAAGTTACTGGCGCATGGATTCGCCTAAGCACTACGACGATATGACCCAGGTGTGTAACTGTGGAGCGGGTCACCGCACACGGCTAAGAAAGGACTTGGTGTGCCTTTGGGGTGCCCCCCTCCCACGTATATAAACGGGGGGGAGGAGAGGAGGCCGGCCCAAGGGGGGAATCCTACTTGGACTCCCGGTCCAAGTAGGATTCGGCCCCCTCCTTTCCTTTCCGGAGAAGGGGGGAAGGGGAAAGAGGTGGAGGAGAAGAAGGAAAGGGGGCCGCCCCGCCCCCCCCCCCCCAAACCATAGTCCAATTCGGGTTGGGTTTGGGGGGGCGCGCGCCTCCACCTGGCCGCCGCCTCCTCTCTCCACTAGGGCCCATGAAGGCCCATTAACTCCCCGGGGGGGTTCTGGTAACCCCCGGTACTCCAGAAAATGTTTGAACCTTTTCGAAACCATTCCGGTGTCCAAACATAACCTTCCAATATATCAATCTTTATGTCTCGACCATTTCGAGACTCCTCGTCATGTTCGTGATCTCATCCGGGACTCCGAACAAACTTCGGTTCATCAAATCACATAACTCATAATACAAATCGTCATCGAACGTTAAGCGTGCGGACCCTACGGGTTTGAGAATTATGTAGACATGACCGAGACACATTTCCGGTCAATAACCCATAGTGGAACCTGGATGCTCATATTGGCTCCTACATATTCTTCGAAGATCTTTATCGGTCAAACCGCATAACAACATATGTTGTTCCCTTTGTCATCGGTATGTTACTTTCCCGAGATTCGATCGTCGGTATCATCATACCTAGTTCAATCTCATTACCGGCAAGTATTTTTAATCGTTTCGTAATGCATCATCCTGCAACTAACTCATTAGTCACATTGCTTGCAAGGCTTATAGTGATGAGTATTACTGAGAGGACCCAGAGATACCTCTCTGAAACACAGAGTGACAAATCCTAATCTGGATCTATGCCAACTCAACGAACACCATCAGAGACACATTTGGAGCATCTTTATAATCACCCAGTTACGTTGTGACATTTGATAGCACACAAGGTGTTCCTACGGTATTCGGGAGTTGCATAATCTCATAGTCAGAGGAACATATATAAGTCATGAAGAAAGCAATAGCAATAAAACTAAACAATCATTATGCTAAGCTAACGGACGGGTCTTGTCCATCACATCATTCTCTAATGATGTGATCTCGTTCATTAAATGACAACACATGTCTATGGTCAGAAAACTTAATCATCTTTAATTAATGAGCTAGTCAAGTAGAGGCATACTAGGGACACTCTGTTTGTCTATGTATTCACACATGTACTACTAAGTTTCCGATTAATACAATTCTAGCATGAATAATAAACATTTATCATGATGATAAAGGGCCACCTTTATTATTGTCTCTAGGGCATATTTCCTTCGTCGGCCACACCCAGTAGCAGCCAGAGGAGTGGCCTGCACAGGCAATGACTCGACGACGCGGGTCACATCACCATTGGCAGAGCCAGAGCCCTAGAGCACGGCGGCGTGCCCAGCATCCATGCCAGGGCCGGGAAGCACCGTGGCGTGCCCAGCATCCAAGCCAGGGCCGGAAGAGCGGCGATGACCACCATCATCGTGGCGGCTATGACGCTTGTCGTCACGCGCTGTTATCCCGCGAGGTGCCCCGAGGCTGGTGCGAGCGGCTGCACTGGATACTGTCACCCCATCCCTCCCGCGAGCGCGAGGCGCGGCGGTCGCCCTCATCACGGCCGCGACCGGGATCATCGTCGCGGTCTCTCCTTTGGTGGTTGACTCGACAAGACATTCGCTCAAAGGGGTCACGAGCCTGTCGCTCGCCAGCAATGACAGCCTTCTGGTAGTTGTATCCTTTGGAGACGATCCTGGGTCCTTGGGTGGGATCTTTATGGATGGACAGGTGAATGATCATCCGTTGCTCGAGGCCTCGTCGCCCAAATATCGGCTGTCCACCCGCCCGCGCCGGGAGGGTCACCCAGTTCATGTGAGGAACGTTTGCCGGCAATGCCGTCCACGCCCACAACCCGAGCACCTTGGTGTCAGTCTTGATCTTGGAGGCAGTCTCGATGTAGTTGATGCAAGTCATTGGACCTGACAGTTTTTAGGCGTGTGTTGGAGATGCCCTGAAATCGACTTGCGGCCGGCAACTATCTTCTGATCCCACGAGCTTTCCACGCACACTTGTGTACTAGCAAGGTGCCGCTCACGTCAAAAGAGAAGCATACATTTCGTTTGCCTTGTCGCTAACCGAGAGCTTTCGCGTAGCAAGGAAATATTAATAGTACAATCCTAATGTCTATAGCGAAATAGACTCTACTTCGTATGGGTAGGACTGATTTTTCATTGGCTTAGCAACGTACGAGTAGGCTCAACTTTCCCTGGACACGTCACAATATATATAGGATGCTATGCACACTTGTACTAGCACGCTGTTTCCATCAACTTTATGTACTTGTATTACCAATGGAACGAATGCCAGCGTACTAAGGAGCTTCCTCCAACTCGTTCGTCGCTTTCGCAGCTTCCTTTTTATTCTGTGGGATAGGTTTTGTAGAATATGTGAATTACACAAGGTATTGCTCTCATGTATAGGCACGTATATATGATGTACAACAATGAGCCACAGACCTCAACTATACAAAGAACTAGGAGGCGGGCGCAATACACAATATGCACATAATACATATAGTCAACACCCCCCGCAGTTTTTTTTTTTTTGAAAGATCCAGCTGCTGGCTGGCATTTTTCATTGATCATAGCAGGGAGAAATATGGAGAAGTACAAAATGTGGTGGCGATCCGAGGATCAAGGATAAAAAGAAAAAGGGCCCAAAAAACCCCCAGGTAGTAAAAAGCAGGGCTACTCCCTCACAGTTATATCCCCAAAAGGGGGCTCAATGCAGGTCACTCCTGCTTGTCTCCAAAGATCTAGCTCTGCCCGTATGTCAGCTACAATTCTTGTTTCTGAAGCCGTTTCCCCTCTGAAGGTGCAGCCATTCCTTTGCTGCCAAATCTTCCATAAGATGAGCATGGTGAGTGTTTTCATGGCCTTCCTGAAGATCGGTGGTGTCGCTTCGATCATGGCCAAGAAGATGTCACTTGATTTTGCGTTTGGGTGCTGGTTATGCTTGCTGAACGCTTGGCATCCAACCCAGGTGGCTGCCCTTGTCCAGACAGCCTGAGCCACTTTGCACTGCCAAAAGAGATGGATAGAAGATTCCAAGTTTCGAATGTAGCATTGGCAAATGACGCCGTAGTCGAAGCGGCACCGTGGCTGACGCAAAGACTGGACCGAAACTCCTCAAATGACGCCGTAGGCAAGCCCTTGGTCATAATATCGGCAAATTGTTGGGAAGTAGGGACGTGCAAGACACGAATATGGCCAAGGGCCACCTGTTCCCGAACAAAATGAATATCGAACTCAATATACTTGGTCCGTCGATGATGCACCGGGTTAGCGGAGAGATAGACCGCCGAGACGTTGTCGCAATAGACCACCGTGGCACAGTCAACAGGGCAAGAGAGCTCCTGAAGCAGCTGGCGAAGCCACGAACACTCGGCGACGGCGTTGACCACCGCACGATACTCAGCCTCAGCACTGGAACGAGAGACTATAGGCTGCCGCTTGGACGACCACGAGATGAGTGAGGGTCCAAGATAGACACAATAGCCCGAAGTGGAGCGACGAGTGTCAGGGCAACCCGCCCAGTCTGCATCGGAGTAGGCGGTGAGGGCGGTGTCGGCGGAAGCGTGAAGCGTGATGCCAAGATCCATAGTGCCACAAATATAGCGAAGAATCCGCTTAACGGCAGCCCAGTGAACGTCTCGAGGAGCATGCATATGAAGACACACCTGCTGCACGGCATACTGGATCTCCGGTCGAGTCAAAGTGGAGAGCACCAACCATGGACAGATAGAAAGCAACATCCGAAGCAGGAGAACCATCCGTGGCAGAAAGCTTGGCCTTCGTATCAACAGGAATAGCGGCGGGCTTGCAGTTAAGCATGCCGGCGCGCTCGAGGAGCTCGTGAGCATACTTCCGCTGATGAAGGAAGAAGCCATCCGGATGGCGCACCACCTTGACAACGAGGAAGTAGTGCAAAGGACACCAAGTCCTTGATGGCGAACTCAGCGCGAAGACGAGCCGTGAGCTGACTCAGGAGACCACCGTACATGTCATTAGGATGATGTCATCGACATAGAGCAGCAAGTAGGCCGTGTTAGAGGCCTGATGATAGACGAAGAGCGAGGCGTCCGAGCGGGTAGAGCGGAACCCAAGATGGTGGAGAAACGCCGCGATGCGCAGGTACCAAGCGCGCGGAGCCTGCTTGAGTCCGTACAAGGACCGTGAAAGCAGGCACACGCGGTCGGGAAGCGCCGGGTCAACAAACCCGGTGGGCTGCTGGCAGAAGACCTGCTCCTCGAGGTGACCATGGAGGGAGGCGTTGGAGACGTCCATCTGGTGCACCGGCCAAGCACGGGAGACCGCAAGATGGAGAACTGTGCGTATCGTGCCGGGCTTGACAACCAGAGCGAAGGTGTCGGTGAAGTCGATGCCAGCACACTGTCGGAAGCCACGAACAACCAAACGCGTTTTGTAGCGATCAAGGGTACCATCAGGACGGAGCTTGTGCTTAAAGACCCACTTCCCGGTAATCACATTGGCGTGCCGGGGACGGGGAACAAGATACCACGTCCTGTTGCGCAACAGGGCATCAAACTCCTCTTGCTTCGCAGCCATCCAGAGCGGGTTACAAAGAGCGGCTTGAACGGAGGACGGCAACGACGACGACTCAGAGGTGTACGCCGCATGGACGTAGTCATCCGAGGCGTAGCGCGAGCTCGGGCGAAAAACGCCCGTACGGGCGCAAGTGACCGGACCAGCCACAGGTGCCGAGAGGGCCGGGGTGCCGAGGGGGCTGCGGGGGACGTGGGCACCGGGGGGGCCACGGGCGCCAACGTCTGGGGCACCGGGGGGGCGCGGTCACCGGGGGTGCCGGGGGCGTCGCAGTGGCTGCGGGCGACAGCGCCGCGGCTGTAGGAGGCGCCGCATGCGGAGGGCGCGCCCCAAAGCCAGGGGCGGGCCAAGAGAGGCGCGTGAGCGCCCTGGGAAAGGCGCCGAGGAGCCCGCGTCACCTGTGGCGGGAGGAACAGCCGGGGGTACCTGGTGAAACGGAAACACATGCTCATCAAAGTAAACGTGCCGAGAAGTGAACACACGGTGGGAGACGTGATCGTAGCACCGATATCCCTTGGAGTTGGAGGGGTAGCCGATGAAGATGCAAGCAACAGATCAAGGTGCAAGCTTGTGAGAAGCAGTGTCAGCAGTGCTGGGATAGCAAAGCCACCCAAAAATAGGCAAGTCGTCATAAGACGGGAGCGTACCAAAGAGAAGATGGTGAGGTGTGCAGTTCCACCGTGGGCGGCAGGGTCTAATGTTAAGAAGAAGTGATTCAGTGGCAAGTGCGTCCGGCCAGAAACGAGGCGGCACGTTGGCATGAAACGGGAGCGTGCGAACGCAGTCATTCAAAGTGCGAAGGACGCGTTCGGCTCGGCCGTTCTGCTGTGAAGTGTACGGGCATGTGAGGCAGAAAACTGTGCCGTGATGCGACAAAAAGGTGCGGAAAGCGAGGTTGTCAAACTCTTTTCCATTGTCCGTCTGAAGCGCAAGGATGGGACGCCCAAACTGCGTGCGGACATAGGAGTAAAAGGCCGTCAAGGTGGAGAGTGCGTCCGACTTTCTGCACAAAGGAAAAGTCCACACGTAATAAGAATAATCATCAAGAATGACTAGATAATATAAATAGCCCGAATTACTAGGAACAGGAGAGGTCCACACATCGCTATGAATCAACTGAAAGAGAAAAGAAGCAATGGTGGTGGAATTATTAAACGGCAGACGAACATGTTTGCCGACTCGACAGGCATGACAAATGTGATCCTTAATCTTAGTAGAACTGAAACTGAAACTCTTGAGAATATGACGAAGTGTGACGGGGCTGGGATGACCCAAGCGAGCATGCCAGAGATCGACGCCAACGGAGAGAGCGACCGGTGCGGCGGTGGTGGAAGAAGACGGATGTACCGGATAAAGCTCGTCGGGGCTGTCTCATCGGTGGAGTACCATCTTGGTTCTAGCGTCCTTGACACAAAACCCAATGTCGTCAAATTCAACAGTAACAGGATTTTCACGAGTGAAACGTTTAACAGAAATAAGGTTCTTAATAAGATCAGGAGACACAAGTATGTTAGACAAAGATAAAGGTCTAGACGTAGAAGGAAAAGAAGCGTGTCCAATATGTGTGATAGGCAGTGTGGAACCATCACCGACAATGATGCGGCGGTCGGTGAGGACAGGAGTAAAAGAGGCAAGGTTATCAGGACGAGCAGACATGTGAGCCGTAGCACCGGTGTTCATGTACCAATCAGCACCGCCAGTGTAGTTGTTCGGCGTAGGAGCGGCATGCAGCGCGGTGAGGAGCACCGGGTCCCAGGGCGCCGGTGGCAGGGCCGGCGAGGGGGACGGAAACGCCATGGGGAAACCATAGCCGCCCCTCAGCTGCGACGGTGGTGGCTGCTGCCCAGCGGGCGAGTGCAGGCCTGCTGACGATCTCCACCATTACCCGGGAGACTCGTACACAGGTGAAGCCTCGTACGCAGGCGGAGCCCCGTATATGGATGCGGATGAAGCCCCGTGAGTGAATGCAGGCAAAGCCCCGTATGCCCCGCGCGACAGCAAAGGGTCGTCGGGTAGAGTCGGCACTGCAAGCGAGATGACAACGAACTGGTCGGAGAGCGCCGACGGTGGGGCGGCGACGTACGCCAGCGAGACCGGGGGCGGGGCGTCGTACACAGTCCACGCAATGGAGGGAGCCGCAGCCCACACGCCATGTATGCCGTACGCGCCATGCACGACTGCATGTACGTCCGTAATGGATGGATTTTGCCACGCCCTTGCATGTAAGGCGCCATGCATGCCTGCTTGTACGTCCGCGTCATGCATGCCTGCATATACGCTGGCGATGGATGGATTTAGCCACGGCTGTGCATGTAAGGCGCCATGTGTGCCTGCATGTACGTCCGTGATGGATGGCGCGGCTGCGTGATGCTCAGTGGATACCGCCGCGTGCGTCGACGACGGCGGAACAGCAGCAGTTGGATCGGCACCGGCCAGGGGAAACAAAACAACAGCCGAGAGGCCAGGAACGGAGAGGCCACGGCGGCCGGGGGGGCGGATGCCATCGGGGACTATCGGGGCAGAGCGAACGCTGGTGCACGTACAAGCACGTACAAGCTGATGAATTTCCTGGATGAATTTCCTGGATCGATTGCTCGGCTGTACAAGCATGTGGGTGTTGGCGATCAGGCGCTAGCGGGCGTTGGCGCTTGCGAGCGGGAGTGCAGGGCGGCGCTAGCGGGCTGTGTGCTGGCGCTGGCGGGATCGGTAGCGAGCGACGGGGCGCTGGCGAAAGGGCGAGATCGAGCGAGGCAGCCGGCGTGGAAGGTGCGCGAGCGGCGGTGACTGGGGCGACCGCGACGGCCGACGCGGGGAGGCGCGCGGGCGGCGGCGGCGGCGCGAAGGAGACGCGTGGCGTCGGCTAGATGGCGGCGGCGGTGGCAGCGTGGAGGAGACGCGCGGCGGCGGCGGCGGTAGCGAGGAAACCTAAAAAACTAATACCATGTAGAATATGTGAATTGCACAATGTATTGCTCTCATGCATAGGTACGTATATATGATGTACAACGGTGGGTCATAGACCTCAACTATACAAAAAATTAGAAGGCGGACCCAATATACAATATGCACATAACACATATATTCAACAGGTTTCGTTGCTTGCTCTGATCAAAGCAAGACGGAATATACATATCCCGGCGTCTTGATATAACATATATGTTTCTTCTGAAATCAAATTACTTAATTTTGTTTTTCCCTCAGAATCACAGGGGCCCTAAGGCTTGAGGCTGGGTTTTTTCTCCCTGAAAGTTGGAAGCTCTGCCGAGAGTAATTTATCAGGCAATCGGCAGAGTAAATTCTTTGCCGTGTCGAGCTGATAAAATATGTTTAATTTACAAAGGTTAGCTAAAAAACATGATGCTCATATATAAAAATATTATGTGAGAAGTTGCTATTCTGCTCCAGTAAAGAAGCTCTACAGGTATCTCCGAAGGTGTTTGTTGGGTTGGCATAGATCGAGATTAGAATTTGTCGCTCCGAGTATCAGAGAGGTATCTCTGGAACCTCTCGGTAATGCACATCATAAGAAGCCTTGCAAGCAAATTGACTAATGAGTTAATTGTGGGATGATGTATTACGGAACGAGTAAAAAGACTTGCCTGTAACGAGATTGAACTAGGTATGTGGATACCGACGATCGAATCTCTGGCAAATAACATACCGATGATAAAGGGAATAACGTATGTTGTCATTACGGTTCGACCAATAAAGATCTTCGTAGAATATGTAGGAACCAATATGAGCATCCAGGTTCCGTTGTTGGTTATTGACCGGAAAGGTGTCTCGGTCATGTCTACATAGTTCTCGAACCCGTAGGGTTTGTACGCTTAACGTTCAATGACAATTTAGTACTATATGAGTTATGCGATTTGGTGACCGAATGTTGTTCGTAGTCCCGGATGAGATCATGGACATGACGAGGAGTCTCGAAATGGTCGAGAAGTAAAGATTGATATATATATATATATATATAGTATTCGGACACTGAAAGTGTTCCGGGTAGTATCGGGTATTTATTGAAATACCGAGGGAGTTACTGGAACCCTCGGGGGGAAGATATGGGCCATAAGAGGGGAGCACATCAGCCCACAAGGGATGGTGCGCCCCCCTTAGGTATGTGGCCGAATTGGAGAAGAAAGAAGGGGTTCGGCCCCCCTTCCTTCTCTCCTTTCCCCTTCCCTTTTCTCTCCAGCTAAAAAAGGAAGGGGGAGGCCGAATTGGAGAAGGCCCCAAGTAGGATTCCTCCTACTTGGGGTGCCCCATGGCCGCTTACCTCCACCTCCCACCTATATATACGTGGGGACGGGGCGTCTAGAACACACACCAACAATTGTTAGTCGTGTGCGGTGTCCCCCTCCACAGTTTACACCTCCAGTTATATCTTTATAGTGCTTAGGCGAAGTCTTGTGCGGATCACTTCACACTACAAGAAACTTGTTAATGCATGACGGATTTCCCTGGCAGTTTTGAAAACCGTCATGAACAGCCTCGTACAGCCCCGCAGGCCCGTCAAAAGCCCGCCTAAAGCCCTAAACTTTTACCCGTATAAAACTTAACCCTAACACACTTCCCCTTCCCCAGTATCTTCCCCATCCGCCGCTGCCACACCTGGCCTCTCCTCGTCCCCGTCCTCTGCCGCCACACCTTGCCTCTCTTCGTCCCCGTCCTCCGGCGCCACGCCTCTGCTTGTCCCCGCCCTCCTCCCCCACCTCCCTGCCTCCAACTGATGACGGCGGCCCGAGATCCATGGCGACGATGGTTGCAGCGGCCCCATCGAAGCGGCGGCCAAACCTAGCCGATGTGGCGCGCCGGCCATGGATCTGACCAGGGGCCTCCCTCCTCTGTCTCCCAGGCCGCGCAACTGCTTCTCCATCTGGAGGTTCGAAGCATCAAGCGTCGGACAAGGATAGGACGACGACCATGACTTGCGGGAGGCCGAGCTTGACCACGCCGGCGACGACGAGGCCCCGCACAAGGTCCGTCCCTACTTCCCCCTCGTCTCCTCTCCTTCATTCCTTCTTTCTCCCATCCCCAATCAATTTTTTTTTATTTGATTCAGATCAACAGGAGCTCTCCGCCTCTCCAATTCCTTGAGGGACGACCGGGACCCCACGCTCGAGCCCGACGAGCTGGACGAGTTCGGCCACCATGATTCCCCACAGAACAAGGTCGACCCTCTCGCTCTGTTTTTCTTTTCTTTCCAAGTGGTTGCTCTCAAATTTTCTTGGACTGAACCTGATGCAGAAAACGTGGCCACTTCCTTTCCTCATACTCGCATGTTACAGCCAACGACAGAGTAGCACAGGTGGCTATTTCCATCTTCTTTTCTCAGCGTGCGAGCACTAGCAGTGTAGAAATCGTGAGATCTGCTAGTTAGTTCAGCAACTACTAGTTTATTTTAGCAAGTAAACGCCCATGAGATGCTCCTGTTGGTTCCTTGCTACTCTGTGCATGTAGCAAGGATGTAATTGCCAGCGGGGTAGGTGATGATGTTATCTGCCTTTTCGCTGAGTCGAAGAGTAATATCATATCTTATCCTTCCACTGAACATTCAAATCTCATGACTCTTGATTTATCTCTATGGGGTCTACTTAGCTGACCATTTTGTCCAAGTTACATTTGTGGCAAATAGTGGGGTGTGATGTTCCAACATGTATTGCATACTTTAGTAGACAAGACTGTAATTTATTTTAGCGTCAAGGATGATGCAGTTCATACTTGTTTTGTTCAGACTTTCCTGGATTCCGTAGTTCTATATTTTTCTTGCTTCATGAAAGTAGCCATCATATGTTTTGTTGTGATATTGGTTGGTCAATGCCTTAATACAGAGTTGTATATTATCGATATACCAGATTTGCATTTCGAGGATAAATCGCGATATATAGAACATGTTTGTTACTTTACTAGAATTTTGAACTTAGAACAGACACTTGCCAATGGCAATAGTATTTTTGATGCCCAACGCCCTTGCAGCTATTCATATATCAAAAGCTCAACATGCACGTTCCTTCTATTAAGTTTAATTAAATATTTACAATAAAACATGTCTTGCTGTTTATTGTCCAGGGCTAATGTTGTTGTCCGGAAGCAACTCCAGGAACCAGCTTCGAATAGCTCTTGTATTCATCTGGAATTTGATATTTCAGGCACAGGTCTTGTGTAAGGTTCTTGATATTTATTACAGATCCAAAATATGAAAAGTTTCTCTATTGCTTGTCCATGTGGTTCCACTTCAGACTATTCAGAAGCATCTTGTGAGCCAAGTGCTATGTAGTGTTTAGTTTTCAAAACTTCAATTGTTGCATTTAGTTTTCCTGATGTAGTTTTGATCTTTTATTGCCAACTTAAATAAAAGAAAGTGTAGCAATTTATGCTTGCAATTCTTTTGCCATGAAGTTATACTAGATCTACTATCCCAATAATTTTTTGTTTCCTGAATCTACACCAAAGGCCTACATCTAGACACGTTGTAAAAAGAAAACTTTTTCAGCACTGTACTCTGTTTTACTTATTAGAAACTGGTGTAGGGTTAGATATCTATACTGCCTGAAGCTTAGTCATCTTAAAATAGTTCAGCCATAGTTTGTATCTACACTTGTACCTAGCTGATAATTCTTTTCACTTATCCAGATTTGTCCACATGCTGGTTAACATGTTTTTTTATGCCTTTGTTTAGTGCAGGTTCCAAGAAATCAGAGGCTCCTTTTTCAAATCGGATACACAGAGAAATACATGGAGAAATCAGGGGCTCCTTTTTCGGATCGGTTCCAAGAAAATGCAGAGTTATGTAGTAATTTTTGTTTAGAGGCTCCTTTTTCAGATCTGTTCCAAGAAAATGCAAAGTGATGTAGTAATAATGTTTGTAAATACTTGATGAGCTATCTATGTAAATATGTATTTTGGTATCTGAACATTGCCATGATTGTAATAAGTTTGGGCTGTTATGTGAAAATTAAAATTTGTTTATGGCTTTGTTTGAATATTAGGCGTGAAATTTATAGATAACAAAAATATCTAACTGTTATCTCCACCTGATGTGGGTTAAGAAGGGAAACGCAAAAACAATTGTCCAGTAGCGTCCACGTAGGATGCCACATCATTCCAATTGGTCAAGCAAAAAATCCAACATGGCGTATGTCCATGACGGCTTGTTCCGTCACAGAAGATTGGGCTTGGGCGGGCCTGGCGCAGATCCATGACGGCCAAGAACTATCATGGAAGCTACCATGTCAAATTATGACGCGATATACATGATGGATTTCAAATCCGTCATGGAAGACCACCCATGACAGTTTTTCATTGATCAGTGACGGACTAGATCTGTCATGTATTAACAGGATTCTTGTAGTGTCACCATCACCGTCATCACGTCGTTGTGCTGACGAAACTCATCTTCCTTGACACCTTTGCTGGATCAAGAGGACGAGGGACGTCGTCGAGCTGAACATGTGTTGAACTCAAAGGTGTCGTACGTTCGGTGCCTGATTGGTCGGATCTATAAGAAGTTCGACTACATCAACTGCGTTGTCAAGTGCTTTCGCTTTCGTTCTACGAGAGTACGTGGACACACTCCTTCCCTCTCATTACTATGCATCTCCTAGATAAATCTTGCATAAGCGTAATTTTTTTTAAAAAAAATTGCATGCTACATTTTCCAACAAGAATTTCGTTGTGCCAATCTTAGCACATGAGATCGTGAATGCACCGGAGATATTAATGATCGCTGGACATAACTAAGAGAAGCCAAAAATAATTATGATGAAACAAAATAACAATTCCTTTATATTTATGTCTACACAAATCCGAACATGTAACGATATCACAAAAAGTACTACTATAGTACACCATACGAAAGGGACTGCAAAACTGCTGGAATGAAGAACAATCACTTACCAAACTATAACTAGAACATCTAGTTTGTTTTTTTCTATAGGAACAGAAGCTTCTAGTCTAAACAAACTAGAAGTTTTTGTCTCACAGACTACACACCCACATGGCAAAAATAAGAGTTAATTACAGTTTTAGTACATAAACTTGCAGCGAGGATACACTTTTATACAAAAACTTGCAAAACGACTCAAATTAGCCCCTAAACTTGCTCTGCGGGAACAAATTGATACAATTTAGTCTGAAACCTGCCACGTCGGATGGATGGCACAACGCCGGTCGATATTATGCAGAAACCCCCCCCCCCAGTATAGCAATAAGCGAACCCACGGTCCTCTTGCGAAAACCAAATAATCCCAAAATACTTAGGCGCGGTGCATTAACTTCTACATCGTTTTTTGTTTTTTGACATATCAACCAATAAGAAACGTGGGGTGTGCATGCTTTTAATGACTTGACACTACCAAACACGACATGCAGTGGTTAGATCATTGCATGCAATGCTATTAATTAGCAAATCAAC
>NC_041390.1:54614909-54623120 GCF_002162155.2 Triticum dicoccoides | reverse complement strand
CGGCCTAGCCGTCGGCATACATGCGCCACGTGTCGTCCCCCGGCTTCTCCTAGCGACAGGGCTATGCCTACAGCAAAGCCGTCGGCATAGATTTCCATCTATGCCGACGGCTTTGCCGTAGGCATATCTCTGCCATGTGGCAGCTCCTGGTAACTCCTGGGCGTATATATGCCGACGGCTTTGCCGTAGGCATAGTTTTTTTTGTTTTTTTATTTTCCCTGTTTTGTCTTTTCCAATTCATTTGACAGCATTTCAAAACAGAACAATATGAAATTATGCAGAAATATGACAATTCATCATGTGAACATACTCAAGTTCATCTAAACATACTCAAGTTCACCATCATCATCTAAACATACTCAAGTTCATCACATCATCTAAAGATCATCACCGATGGAAGTTCATGAACATAAAAGTAGTGCAAGACATGAAACATGATAAAAGTAGGAATATGAAAGGCATGGCACGATGGCCACATGCACGGAATCATCAAGCAAGAGCACCCCCGCCCAAAACCACCACCTCCGCCAAAATCACCGCCACCACCTCCGCCAAAACCACCACCACCACCTCCGCCAAAACCGCCATCGCGACCACCACCACTCTGCCAGATCGGAGTGACTGGGGTCGACGGAGCAGGAGTCGAGCCACCGGTCCCCTACATGTTTCAGAAAAGATTCTAACGGTAAATATGATATGATAGTGTTTCATGAACGAGAACTAGTTTGCTAGTACTTAGGCAAATGTACTAACCGGACCATCACTTCCTAGTGCCACCCATTCATCGAATGTGGGCACGTGTGGGGGTTCTCCCGCAGGTGGTGGTGGGGGTCCCATTTGTGGTGGATCCGTGCGGTTAGTCCAAGACGCCAACATAGCCTGAATGTTAGTTAAACAAGCAAACTAGAAGATCAGAAGGAATGAAAGTGCAAAAATTTAGGTTGGTTTTAAGAGGGCAAAACTAACCGTCATCATCAGACGGTTGTAATCATCATTTGCCTTCACTCGTTTCAAGTACTCCCGCACCTCGAGATTCCTATGCTCGACAAACTCCTTATATGCCTACATAATTTAGGTTGTTTCTAAGTGAGCAATGCTGAAAATAAACTGAGAATGCAAGATAGAAAAAGATAAAGAGGAAGTACTTACAGCATGCTGGCGGGCTAAGGGAGTCTGTGAACGCCTCGTACTCTCTAACTGGCTCGGGTTGCTAGCCCGAAGCCGTGTGTACGAGATCGAAGGAGTGATCAAGCCATCGAAACACGGATACCGGCCATTCTTCTTCCCCTGGATGGCCACCACCGCCGTGTCGTCGATTTGAGACTGGGCGACCTCAGCAACAGGAACATCCGGATGCAACTCCTGATAGTGATGAATGTAAGACCCCAGGTGCTCCTCGGTCTTGCCGTAGTACTGGCTCTCGCCCTCCTTGCGATGACTCCGCTCGCGGGCCAGCTTCCATGACTCCATGTCTGAGAGCGGCCTCTTCAACTTGTCCTCCTACAACGTCAAATAGAAGTCAGCCATACATAAGAACATGACGTAAAGAAGAACAAAAATGCATCATGCACATAGATATACCTTTATGGCCTTGAAGCCCCAGTGGTTCCTGTTTCCTTGGCCGTGTGTCCCGTCGTCTCCACGGTTAGCCCGGGCCTTGATGCTCTTGGCAGCAAACTCTGCATCGGCGCCGAGCCACCTATCCACCAAACTCGCCCATCCGTCATGCCTTCCATAGCACCAACGAGGAACAACCTATGCAAATTTTGGAAGCATGACATGTGAGCACGAAACATATAGTTGACTGCTTGAAACAATGAAAAGTTAGTAATAGTTACCATCATGAACTGCTCCTTGCTCAAGGTAAGTCGTAGCTTCTGCGCTTCAGTTTTGGGCATCTTTTGTTGCAGGTAGTAGTGGTAGTACTGCGAGACGGCAACCCAGCGCACCTCGTACTGCAACTGACGAGCTTCCTTCTTCGCAGCCGCAAGCAAGACCACGTCGGCTCTGGCCTTGTGCTCGTCAAGAACTCTATAGAGTTGCTGCAATCATGCAAAAACCAGAAGTAAACAAGGCATGAGTTGAGTGATTCAATGATGAACTATGAACGAAACTAAAGACAAGTGATTCAGAAGAGAACTTACCCAAAATTTGGTGATCACGGCCTTAGCGGTCGTCCCGTACTGCGCGTTGCTGCAAGCCTCGTAGTGGGCCCAGCTCGTGGCCAAAACCCACTGCTGCGGGTCCCTGTCTGGCCGCGGGCAGAATAGGCCAGGCCAAAACTCCTTCAATAGGACAGTGATAAGGCCGTTTGGTTTACGGCCCTTTCCGTGAAGGATCCAGTTTCTGCAAAAGAATCGAATGATTGCCATGTGTACAATAAGAAAATGTTGTCATGTGTTGAAAATATGATTGAGAGGCACTTACTCTGTCCCCACAGGTTCAATGAGCCACTTGTGCTCCTCGATAGGAGGTGGTGTAGGTAGTCCGGCATTACCACGCAGCCACCCCTGCGAAGAACCCGGTGGCAAGTCACCCCACAACGCGGGATCAACCTCCCCTCCACCCTCCTCGGCCTCCTCCTCACCCTCCTCCTCGACCTCCTCCTCCTCGCCATCTGGAACATACTCCTCCTCCTCAGACTCAGAAGGTGCCTCTGTATAGGAGGGCATCAAAGAAGACCCTCCTATTTCAGACACGGCCCGGAGTTTTTTGCCCCGGTTGCCTCTCCCCCCACCTCCTCCTCCTCTAGGGGCTCTCCCCCCACCGCCTCCTCCTCTAGGGTCTCCTCCCCCGACCCCTCCACCTCCCTGTGAGGTGTCATCCTCGCGTAGTCGGGAGGGAACCTTGTGGGCTCGTCCACTCTGAGTAAGTCCTTTAAATTTACCGAGGAAACTAGCGCCGCTGGACTTGCCCATGATTATTAAACCTGCATTGAGAAGAGAATAAACAATTAGTAAGGATATCAATTAAACAAGCATACAGGAAAAACATTAATACCAGAAGAGCACATTAAGCATACTATTGTAATGATCATTAAAAGAACTTACATTTTCTAGAACCCATATGAATCATCACTATTGTAATCTATTTGTGGACCGGTCTCATCATCACAATCACGCATATCTTCTTCGTTGTCTGACGGAGGTGGAGGCTCTTCCTCATCGTCAGCGTCTTCATTTAACTTTTCAAGCATAATTATGTCTCTTTGATTCACAACTGCCTCACCATCAATCCGTGTGTCGTCGTCGTTTGGGTCCAGGTCAACATAACCCAAGTCATCATCCTCGTTGCTTCGGACCACGTCATCATGTTCCTCTTGATAGAACACTCCCTCGTATGTCATGGGGTTTATGTTGTAGTAATCATCATCGTTCGGGTCCGGTAGCTTACCATGCGGCGACACCTTGAACACAACTTCCCAACCCTTTAGGTACTCTTTCTGGCATGGGTAAGGCAGATAATATACTTGTGTGGCCTGGGTAGCAGCGATAAAGAGATCAGCTCCGGCATAGATGGTTGATGGTTTAACTTCAACTAAACCAACAGAAGGCGTGTGTCTCAGACCCTTTTTGGGGTCGAACCATCGGCATTTGAACACAGTGAGACTTAGGTGTTCGCGGCCACGTTTGAATGTAAGCTCGTATATTTTTCCTACCCTTCCGTAGTAATCTACTTTATTATCTCCTTCAGTGAAGACTCCGGTATTTATGGTTTTGGGATCAGGTCGACTGTTCTGGTGCTCCTCTGTATGGAAGCGATACCCATTCACATCATACTTTTCGCATGTCATGACGACGGGATCAAAACCCATAGAAACCCATCTCAATTCTTCATCCATTGATCCGGTCGGATCATTTCCCTACAAGTTTAATTGAAATTATAGGGTGCATGAGTTTAATTGAAATTATAGGGTGCATGAGTTTAGTTGAAATTATAGGGTGCATGAGTTTAATTAAAAGTGTGAAAATTTACTTTCTCCATGAACCACGCAACGAAATTTTTCCTTCCATCAGCACCCTTTCGGAGAAGAGCAAGTGCCTCCGCTTCAGTAGGAGGCAGCATTCCCGTCCATTCTTCTTCAACGAATCGACTACAATAAGAAAAGCGGTATAAGAACTAGGCAAAGTGAACATAACGAATTGACTCAAAGAATGGTGCTAAGGTATTACCTCATCCACTCATCCTCAACTTCCTTGATGTTGTGCAAGATATAGAACATGACATCCTCCCACTCATCTCGTGGCATGAGATAAGGTTTCGAGCATCCAGCCCTACCACCTTGCCCGATGAATAGAGGCAACTTGGGTTTATACTTGGGTTCTTCTATATTGTATCGAGACACCTTATTGTGCAACGTGGGAACATGGTCAGGATAGTAGGTTGTCCTGAGGTCTGCCACCTCCTCTAGGATAACTGCCTCAGCTATGGAAGCTTCAATCTTAGCTTTGTTTCCACATTTCTGTCTCAGATGCTTGTTCTGTCTCTTAGGGCCGTACTACCAACGATTCTGCACAGGGCCCCCCAACAATACCTCGTTCGGGAGGTGCAAAATGAGATGTGTCATCGGAGTAAAGAAGCCTGGCGGGAAGATCTTCTCTAGCTTGCATATCAACTCCGGCGCCTTCTTATGCATTTCTTTTATCTTCTCAGGACATACTTCTTTAGCACAAAGCGTGCGGAAGAAATGGCTTAACTCCGCAAGCACACGCCATACACGCTCGGGAACATAGCCCCGAACCATCACCGGCATAATCCGCTCAATCCATACATGATAGTCATGACTCTTGAGCCCGGTCACTCTGCCCGTTGAAAGATTGACCCCCTTACTTATATTCGACGCATAACCATCAGTGAACTTCACGACGTGTTTCAGCCACTTGAATACCTCCATCTTATGATCCTTTTTAAGTACGAAGTCAGCATCTGGCTTGAACCAAGATTTTCGACTGCCTGTGGGAGGCTGCATGTGTAGACGTGGTCTATCACAAATATTCTGTTGATCAACTCTAGCATTAACATTATCCTTTGTCTTATCAGGAATGTTGAGGATCGTGCGAAAAAGGGACTCTGCGACATTCTTTTCGGTGTGCATCACGTCTATGTCGTATGGAAGTTTGAGGTCCTTAAAATAGGGAAGCTACGTGAAGGGGGTAATGTGAGTCCAGTTATGCGTCTCACCATATCCTTCAAAAAAATTCCCTTTACCTTTTCCTTTTCCTTTGCCCTCGCCCTCGTCTTCGCCTGTGGCTTTGCCTTTGCCTTTGCCTTTGCCTTTCCCTTCACCGGCAGGCTTAAGAGCTTTCAGCTGAGCAAGCACATCCACACCAGAAAACGTTGGAATCTCGTTTACTTCATGGACAACTTTGCCTTTTGTGAAGTTCTTCTTGTCTTCCCTATCAGGATGGTCTGGAGGGAGGAACTGTCGATGCAGGTCAAATGCAACATACTTGCCACCCTTCTTCAGCCAAATGAAAATCAAGGCCTGCATGCACACTGGGCAAGGCATCTTTCCACTTGTACACTATCCGCAGAACAAGGCATAACCGGGAAAGTCATGCATGCAATATTGTAGCCAAACTTTCATCAAGAAATTTTTCTGCAGATGTCGGTCGTATGTCAACCTCGGGAAGTACCAAGAATGGTGCAAATCATCCACCAACGGCTGCATAAACACACTCAAATTCTTCCCCGGATATTCAGGCCCCGGAATTATAAGCGACAGGAACATGGTCTTGCGTTGCATTATGGCGCCGGGAGGGAGATTCAGCGGAATAACAAATACGGGCCAACAGCTGTATGGATTAGACGA
Source organism: Triticum dicoccoides (assembly GCF_002162155.2). Lineage (NCBI taxonomy): Eukaryota > Viridiplantae > Streptophyta > Magnoliopsida > Poales > Poaceae > Triticum > Triticum dicoccoides. The sequence continues at coordinate 54,617,308 of NC_041390.1, read as the reverse complement.
CATACCATATGGATTGAACCCATCGCCTGTTATAGCAATTCTGACATTCCCAGCCTCGGCTTCTTCCTCCGGGTACTCTATATCGAATGACTTCCATGCTTCACCTCCTGATGGATGTACAATTTTTTTTGGATTGTACCTTTTCCCTTCCTTGTGCCACTTCATCATTTTGGCAGACTCCTCGGTGATGAAAAGGCACTGTAGTCTTTTTATAAAATCAAGATACCGAAGAACCTTCACAGGGATTTTTAGCTGCTGCTTCTGACCATGCTTATCGACCACCTCAATATACCGAGAGGAACCGCACTTCCTACAGTACTTGTAATCCGCATACTCATGCCTAAACAAAAGGCAATTCTTTGGACAAACATGTATTTTCTCATAGTCCATCGAGAGCGCCTTCATGATTTTCTTCATACCGTACATGGTTTTCGGCAGTTCATGGCCCTCAGGCAGGCTGTTAGCCCATACTCCCAGAAATGCTTCGAAGCAACCTCGGCTACAGCCGTACTCAGCCTTGACTGCCATCAGTTGCGAGATGGCATCCAGCACAGACAGCTTGGCACCCTCATAGAGAGGTTTCTTTGACGAGGCCAAGATTTCCAGGAAGGCCTTTGCGGTTTCCTCCGGCTCCTCCGGTTCATTCGCTGAATGTGACGGAGGTGTCGGCTGTGCAGCAAAGACATCATCTAGCATGTCTCTAACCCCATCGTCCTCATAACCAGCGACGCGTTGTCGTATCACATCCTCTCTACCACGGTCCCGCTGGGCAAAGTTTATCGGCATATTAAAGTTGGGCATAAATCCATGCGTGCGAAGGTGCTTAGTCATCTCACTCTTATCTCTGCGAATACGCCTCTTACATCTGGCACACGGGCATTCTGGCACCATCCTCATTGGACTACGGAATATCTCTTTCAAAAACACATCAGTTTTCTCGACCCACTCTGTTGTTACTTGATTCCGACGGAAAAACCCACTATACATCCACTGATTATCTGCCATCTCTGCTTTATTGGAAGCCACACAACAAAATTAAGGATTCATTTAAATTACTCACATCAATATTTTATTTTTTACAAGGTTGACGAGAAACGACATTTAATCCACCTACATCTCTAATAGGTAAAGATGGGTCCTAATCCCACCCGAGAATGTGTAGATTGAGTACGTTGTCCATGCTCTACCCCATTCCGAGACAAAATTTCGGCAGCACCTCCCCGCTGTTCTCCAAATACACGTCTTGGCAAAACGCCGAGAGAATGTGCATCCGGAGAACAACGGGGAGGGGCCGCTGAAATCCTGTCTCGGAACGGGGTAGAGCATGAACAACGTACCCAATCTACACATCCTCGGGCTGTCCGTGGAAAGCGCTGGACAATCCGAAAGAGCTGCGATGATAAATATGCAATTGAATGCATATTTATCGATGCAACCCTTTCGGACGGGAGACCTAGGTTACGCGACTTGATGTGAAAATTCAATCTAGTGACATGGAAAAAAAGTGGACGAGGTCACGGAATTGTTGCTCACCCTTCGATGTAGAGGATGTAGTCGATCAAAGGAGGGACGATCGTGGACAAACACCTCCAACGTCGACGGTCACTCCACGAAGATGGAACACCACAAATCCTGTTAATTCGACCAAGGGCAAAAAAATAGGTTAAGCATTGACACTTTAAACTATGAAAAAAAATCATATTCCGTCAAGTGTAAAATTTTGTCCTTCAATTTTTTTAGCAAGATCATCATGATTAAATAACCACTCATCATATGCCAATTTTGGAGCACATCTCACACAACTATTTTAGAAACTAAATGTCACATAGCAAGGATTTAGACACAGCTTCACCTCCTATCCATGCCATCTCTAGACGTCAACAACTCAAAGAACATGACACAAACATCAACTCAAAAATTTGTTTTGCATGCATATGTGAATAGACTTAGGGGCCGAATACACCATCCATTAATCTCACATGCATATATTGTCATAATCCATTATATATCATATTGGTACAAATATTAGGCTTATGGACATAAAATCTAGAAGAGAACAATGCTAACAATTACATCACTTGTCTTTGTGAAGATAAGTTACACATGTCCATACATAGTAGTTATTTGCAGCAAATTAATACGAAACTATGAATGTCATAGTAGGAAAAATGAAATAAAAGAGCATAGCTCACCGCGCAGAGGGGTGTCACGGCGATGGAGGGGACGGGAGGGACGGGGCTGCTCGTGGTCGGCCGGAGAAGCAGAGGCCGCCGCCGATCGGAGCTAGCACCAGGGCCGGCCGGGCAGGGACGCGGGCCGCTGGCCGGAGCCGTGGCCAGGCGTGCTCGGGGAGGGGCCGAGGCGGGGCCCTGCCCGGTTCATGGCGGGGCAGAGAGCTG
>NC_041390.1:54613188-54614440 GCF_002162155.2 Triticum dicoccoides | reverse complement strand
GAGGGAGGGAAGAGTGGCGTGGGTGGAGCGGCGGAGGGCGGGCGGCGGGGAGCAGCGGCGGGCGGCGGCGGCAGCTAGCTAGCGCGGGTCGGGGTCGGGGACGAACGAGTGGAGGGGGGACGAACGAGTGGAGGGGGTGAGTGGGGAGTGGATAAGGGAACTATGCCGACGGCTTAGCCGTCGGCATATATTAGTCATGCCACGTGGCATATATGCCGACGGCTAAGCCGTAGGCATAGGTATATTTCTTTTTTTATACAAGTTAATTACAAACTAGCCGTATACATGTTAATTACACACCTGGCATATATTATTAACTGTCTTCAAATATATTTTTAGTGTATATTATTTTCAAACGCATTGAAAAGTTTCGTATATATATAAAATATTTGTACGTACATATTAAATATTTTCAAATACACGTTCTTGAATTTTTTTTGAATGATACATGGTATATAATTATATTAAAAATGATACATGGTACCGTTACCGAGTGCCTGACGATCCGGCATAGTTTTATTTTCCTTTTTTATTTTAATGTTTTCTTATAGTTATACATTTATTCTTTTTTATTTCATATAGATTTTTTAATTTTTTTATAGTTATAATTTTCATTTTTTATGTGTTATTATTTCATATAGATTTTTTATTTTTTTAAAACCGCTCGGCCCTCTCCTCTCCCGGAACCACACAGAGGGGAGGGGAGGGGAGGGGAGGGGAGGCGCCGAATTCGAGCAGCTTTGTCCGCCAAGGCCGTGGCCTGGTCGACGGTGAGGTGGGGGTGGGGGCTGGGTAGCTTAGTTCGTCAGGTGAGTGAAGGGGGAGGGGGTCATCGACAGAGGGACACCTGGGAGCAACATCCGGACCAAACCCACAGCTACATATCCACGCCGTGTAGACCCGACACGTCTGCTTTCCCCCTCCAGGTGCCGGCGGCGGCGCCGTCCGTGAGGGGGGCACACCCCGGAGACGCGTGCCGGCTCTTAGGACATGCCACAACACCACCCCGCATGTATGAGGGCCCGGTACGACGCTCCGGTGGCATTGCTACCCCCAGGGCCCCCGTCCCGCCTAACCCAGGAGCGGTTGACCACGAGATCTAACTCTTTGACTTCCCACGGACGGTCTTTGACCAGTGGACCTCTCCAGCTGGTTGTGTCAGGTCGGCCCATAGGGACACCCGGGAGCAACATCCGGGCCAAACCCTCAGCTACATCCACGACGCTCCGGTAGCATTGCTACCCCCCAGGGC